>NC_084531.1:22981207-23281207 GCF_024500275.1 Phycodurus eques
CGAGGCACAGGTGGTGAAGATGATCTCAGGAACGGGTGTGTACGAGACAGGGGGAAAACAACAACCGAAACACACACCAATGACAGTACGCCCCCCCCCCCCCCGCCCCCCTTTAACGACCGGCCCCGGAGCCCACGGATGCGCAACGAATGAGGAAGTCCCGAATGAGCGAGTCATCCATGATAAACGCAGACGGCACCCATGAACGTTCCTCAGGGCCGTAGCCCTCCAAGTTCACCAGATATTGAAAACCCCTCCCACTTCGACGAGACGACAACAGCCGCCTCACAGTGAAGACAGGGCCCCCATCCACGAACCAGGGGACAGCACATATCAATGCTTGCCATACGTGGCAAGCATTGACATAATTGGTAACATCCCTTCTAACATTGGGGCCACCAAAGCCCTATTCGACCACAGATTGAGTCTTGGCAATGCCTGGGTGACATACAGTCCGGTTAGTGTGAGCCCAGTAGATGACTCTTCCCCTTAAGGTCGGAACCACATAAAGCCTGTTTTGAGGGCAATTTTCAGGGCTAAGAGTGGTCTTCAGGGCCTACTTTACCGCAGTCTCAATCTCCCAAACAAAAGCAGAAACGAAACATGACTTGGGCAAAATGGTTTTAGGGTCGGAAAAAGAATTATCTGTGTAGAAAATGCGCGATAAAGCATCTGGCTTACCATTTTTAGAACCAGGTCGGTAGGATAATGTGAAATTGAATCTAGTGAAGAACACAGCCCATCTAGCCTGCCTCGCATTTAGTCTCTTAGCAGATTTAAGATATTCCAGGTTCTTGTGATCTGTCCATGCACATACTCCGTTTTTAGGAGGATGAGCAAAAGTGGCCGTGGGTTTGGTGGCGAGGTAGAGCTGGGTGTCATCTGCGTAGCAGTGAAAGTGTAGGTTAAATTTATGGAAAATATTGCCATGAGGCGGCACGGTGGGTGACTGGTTAGAGCGCCTGCCTCACAGTTCTGAGGACCTGGGTTCAATCCCCGGCCCCGCCTGTGTGGACTTTGCATGTTCTCGCCCGTGCCTGCGTGGGTTTTCTCCAGGCACTCCGGTTTCCTCCCACATAAAAAAAAACATGCATGGTAGGTTAATTGAAGATTCTAAATTGCCCGTAGGTGTGAATGTGAGTGTGGATGGTTGTTTGTTTGTATGTGCCCTGCGATTGACTGGCAACCAGTTCAGGGTGTACCCCGCCTCCTGTCCGAAGATAGCTGGGATAGGCTGCAGCACTCCCGCAACCCTTGTGAGGATAAGCGGCTCAGAACATGGATAGATGGATATTGCCATGAGATAGGATGTAAATGATAAAAAGGAGGGGACCCAAGACAGAGCCCTGGGGCACACCAGTATAAATGGAGGAGTGATGGGATTTGAATGATTTCCTTTTAACAAACAAAAGGGAGGAACTGAACCACTGGAGGAGTGTGTGTGTGTGATGCCAATTTGGTTAAGTCTGTTTAGGAGAATGGTATACAAGACGGTATCAAAAGCTGCACTCAGATTTTCGGAGTTTGAAGTTAGCAAATAAGGCCAGAGTTAGTTATCAGGATAGGCTCCACTTCACCCAGGACCCTAAGGAAAAGAAGTGGTATGGAAAATGGATGGATATAGCTTGTTGACTTTGTTTAATATGAATAGCATAGCAGTTAAGCATGTAAAAATTCTGGACATTCACTTTTGATATCACTTATTGTGTTCATGGTCATCGGAAAGCTGAAGCATGGACAGATTACCAATCAATCATGATTATGAATGCAACGTTGACTGATTGACAAAAAAATAGGCTATGTGAAAGCCAACTCGGTGAATAATTAGAGTACTACATTGAACTACATTTTCTTATGTTTGTTATGAAAACATTGTTGACTCCAAAGGAAATTCTGGATCTGGATCTGGATCTTTCTGACGGCACTTTAGCACGTTAGTCTGCTTTAACACAGTGAGTGTTGCATTTCATTAAGTGATATGAATAAACATAAATTCTGTATCCTTATCTAATTCTTTCTTCCAGTCGCCTTGTTCCCCGTGGTCGATCATGGAACGGCTGTGGTTGTCTTTGCTGTTGCTGGTGGCAGCAGGATGCAAGGGGCAGCAGTGTCCAAAACGTTGTATGTGCCAGAGCCTGTCACCATCGCTCGCTATCCTCTGCTCCAAGACAGGCTTGCTATTTGTTCCTGTTGCTATAGACCGACGCACCGTGGAGCTTCGGCTTCAAGAGAACTTCATCACAGGTAGCGTAGCAACATTATTTCAATTGTACCCCACAATAATTGAAGAAGGTAAATAACCCATTGTTGCTAAAACGCCAGCATACTGAGCAGTAGCAATACTATGAGCGTACAATGAAAATGTATTGTTTTAGTACATACAGTACAGTAGCCAAAGCAAACATATGTAATTTGGCCTGTTCCGTGATCGAATTGCTGACACTATTATACTGTGGACTAAAATTGTGTTAGAGAATATACAGCATCATAAAACGAGTTTCGTCAAATAGCAATGCACTTTAGCATGTTTCTTATTTCATAACAGAAAGTATCACTCACTATCCATTCCTTTATGTTATAATTATTATGATATATTTTTTTTGTTGGAACTAGTATGCCAATCTTGCCTGAACTGAATTATAAGAAAATATATTTCAAGTGCCCAGACAGAAAGGACACAACTAGACTAAACAAGAGTTATCATGCAAGTGAGCATGTACTACTCATAAAATGTCACTTGTTGCACCATTATGCTCATCGCACAGCTGTAGTTATTTATGTCGTAGTCCCTACTTTGAGCATGGGACAATGGAGTCACTGTTTTATTTTGCTTGCTGATTAATTACTCCTACACATAATATTTGAGTGAATCATTTGAAAAACACAAAAGACCCGCTCCATATTTTGCTCGGCCAATGGGCAGTACAGATTTTGTTACCATGACCCCCAGTGACGGAGCTAGGAGTGGCTGCATGTTGAACCCTGAGGCCAAAAAAAGTGAGTGGAAACTGTGAAGTGCACCCGAAACCAAACTAGGACAGCCTGGATTGTATACTACTTTGTTTCATCACCGAGCCACAGTGGACACATTGATATACGTAAATACCCACCCACCCCCAACTTAATCGAGCACCAATGTGTCACTTATCAGAAACTAATGCTGTTGGTTAACAGTAATCTCAACAAGATTCACTGGAGCTTTTCCTACCTTTTGACTGTTTGACATCGTGTAGTCCATCATGGGTGGTGGAGGAAGGGCAGATCTTCCTCCAGCCCTTTCTACTAAGTCATTGTTCAGAAAAGCTCACTTCCAGACACATTTTGGGAAATAGGCAGCTAACAAAATATTTTTTTATTTTTATTTTCACTTAATGGGTGGACAGGCACTCCAGAGACTAAACTATTTGTATACAAGCAATTAAGAAGTTGTTTTTCCTTTAAGGCTTTCATCCACAGTAAATTCATTATTTTTGTGTTTGCTCTTTTCCAGCTGTCCGTAGGAAGGACTTTGCCAACATGACCAGCCTGTTGCATCTGACTCTGTCTAGAAACACCATCAGTCAGCTCCTTCCTTCAGCTTTTAGTGACCTGCGGCGACTTAGAGCACTGCATTTAGACTCAAATAGATTAACTGTTATTAAGGTAAACTTGATGGATGGCTTAATGTTTGTTTTGAATTGGGATGTATAGATTTTTAATAATGAAGTTACCCAACACAAATTAAATGACCAATAGTTACTATACAGACCTATCAACCTACAAGAATCACAATACCTTTGCATGCGCAATACTTACTGGACTTTCCTTAGCAATTCCTTAATTCTAATTTAGGTATTGGATCTGTAAGCATTAGAACAGGATATTTGGCCCAGGATATATTGAAGGAGTATGACTAGGTGGTCCAGGTAAAAGTGGGGGGTGAAATGCATTGGAAATCCTGAAAGAAGAGAGGTAAAATTTGTCAAGAGTGTCCAAAAGGTGATCCACCCTGGAGGATGCAGGAGATTGGTTTACATGGAAAAGGATGACACGCTGTGGCGACCCCTAACGGGACAAGCTGAAAGGAAAAGAAGATGTTGCAGACAGGCTATTGACCTCAACATACAGTACTAGCATTTCATTTCCTCATTGTTGCCACCCAGTCCACACTTGTAGCCAGCTGCAGCTTTCACCATAAAATCTCAAAAGCATGCCTGAATGGTGTTTTTTTTTTTAAATTGAGGAATTAAAAGAAAAACAGGACTTTTGTTCTTAATGTGCAAACAAAAGCACACAACACAGTATGACAGGAATGATGGTGAAAAGACATTGAAAATTTTGCATTCCTTTGCAGCTCTGGCTGACTATATTGACAAAATATTTTATCTTATCTATTCTTATATTGGCGGCACGGTGGCCGACTGGTTAGAGCGTCAGCCTCACAGTTCTGAGGGCCCGGGTTCAATCCCTGTCCCCGCCTGTGTGGAGTTTGCATATTCTCCCCGTGCCTGCGTGGGTTTTCTCCGGGCACTCCGGTTTCCTCCCACATCCCAAAAACATGCATAAATTGGAGACTCTAAATTGCCCATAGGTGTGCATGTAAGTGCGAATGGTTGTCTGTTTGTATGTGCCCTGCGATTGGCTGGCAACCAGTTCACGGGGTACCCCGCCTCCTGCCCGATGACAGCTGGGATAGGCTCCAGCATCCCCGTGACCCTAGTGAGGATAAGCGGCTCAGAAAATGGATGGATGGATATTCTTATATTACAAAACAAAATAAATTCCATATTATGAGAGTGTGATCGCACAGTGTTTTAACTAAGCATTCTGATGCAAATAATAATTTTCCTAGTAATAAATTTTTTCAATGATGTACTGCATTACAAAACAACCAAAGAACACATTCCCTCCCATTTTCACAGTGTCCGTGAACACGCCCCGCGCACACAGGCTGCTGCAACATGCCTGCCGAATGTAACCACGAATGGCAGTTGCCAAATACAGCGTTCATCCACGACATATGAAGACTCGTACATAGTGTGTCCAGATGGGTTTTGCCCTAGAAGTCCCTAGCAAAACCTGGTACACTTAAATGAAAATGAACTTTTGTTCGAAAACCGTTCTTTGATGCCAGAATGAGCGGGTTTTCAATAAGGTATTGTAGAGTTTTAGTATGTATTCATTTATTTTTGCTTCTTATAGGATGATCATTTCAAAGGCCTGACTAACCTTCGCCATCTAATTCTGGCCAATAACCAGCTTCACTCCATATCTCCCCATGCTTTTGATGACTTCCTGTCCACACTAGAGGATTTGGACCTCAGCTACAATAATCTCGCAGAAGTTCCTTGGGACACAGTTGGACGCCTAACAAATGTCAATACCTTAAATATGGATCATAACCTCATTGAAAATGTTCCCCAAGGAGTTTTCACCAACCTACACAAGCTTGCCAGGTAAGAAAATCACTATATGTAAATGTAAATAGTATGATGCTTCAGTGTGTCCATTCACTTCGCTGATATTGTGGTGGCATTGAAAGAATAAATTACTAGGGACCAGTGACGATCTCTTTTGTGTTTATTTGTGACTGTCAAACCATATGCTTTTATTTGTGCAGGCTGGACATGACATCCAACAAACTGAAAAAAATTCCTCCTGACCCTCTGTTCCTGAGAATCCCGGTTTATGCAAAATCCAAAGGCAGTCCCCTGTCATCCTTGGTTTTGAGTTTTGGTGGTAACCCTCTCCATTGCAATTGTGAACTTCTGTGGTTGAGAAGACTGACCCGAGAGGATGACTTGGAGACGTGTGCTTCACCCCAAGACCTTAGTGCCAAATACTTCTGGACAATACCTGAAGAGGTGACAATATAGTCCATAAATAAAGATATATTTTATATCAAGAAAATAAATCAGCTACATTATATAAATACATGTTTTCCTCCCCTTAGGAATTTATCTGTGATCCGCCAGTGTTAACCCGCAAGTCACCTCAAACAGTGACAATGGAGGGCCACCCTGCCAGTCTCAAATGTAAAGCAAATGGCGATCCAGAACCAGAAGTCCACTGGATCAGTCCTGCAGGGCGACTAATTTCTAATGGGACAAGGTATTTACATGAGCTCCATACCATAATAGATAGTTTAATAGATAGTCTACAGCAATTATTTGTTCTTCATCTTTAAAGCTGGGGAGGGTGCATACCATTACATGCATCAATTAATACGGAGAGTACGTTTCACTTCAGTTGATAATTTGGAGAAAGATCTTAGGTCAGAAACTCTGGAGCTCTTTTTTCATGTGTTGTAAATTGTCAAACTGTTTTTTCTTGTTGCTTGTTTTTTTGTCTCACCTATCTGCCTCACAGTCAGAGGTTCAAATTTCAGCTCAGACATTTGTGCGGATTTTATATGTTCTCCCTGTGCCATGGGCTTTCTCCAGGCACTGTGT
Source organism: Phycodurus eques (assembly GCF_024500275.1). Lineage (NCBI taxonomy): Eukaryota > Metazoa > Chordata > Actinopteri > Syngnathiformes > Syngnathidae > Phycodurus > Phycodurus eques. The sequence goes on from NC_084531.1 coordinate 22,987,639, forward strand.
TGTCAAGCTACATTTCAAAAACACATGTTTTTGTTAATTGAACATTATTAATTTCCCATAGGAGCTAGTATGAGTGTGGATAGTTGTCTGTCTATACAAAGTATGTACCCTGTGACTGGCCGGCAGTCAGGCAGTTTTTAATGAAAATCATCTGGGATATGCTGCAGCTCACCCATGACCCTGAACAGGATAAATTGTGGAAAATGGATGGATTGGAAGTGCTTTTCTACCTTATCTGTTTTATTATTATTATTATTATCCCAAATTGCTGTTGGAGCAGATATTGTAGTTACACAAATATTTCACCCCAGTAACTTTTAGAAATGTATGACAGGACTATTTGAGGTGTCGTTGGAATAGTCATATCACCATAGTCCCAGTCACTGACATTTAGGATTTTAGCAGTGAATGTTAAAAGTTACCTGGAAATGAGAAGAAGACGAAGATTGATTTAAAAAAAGAAGATTGATAAAAGAAATTTCTCAACTCTTCCCAAATCAAACCCTCAGTCAATAAGGCATTCTAACTTACTTAAATATCCAGCCATCCATATTTGTATAGCTTTTCCAGTTCAGGTTCACAGATGAGCTGGAGCCTATCCCAGTTGACTTTTAGTGAGAGGCAGAGTAGGCTACACACTGAAATGGTTGCATGTCAATCACAGGGCATATATAGACAAACAACCGTTGACGCTCACATTTACATTGATGACTCTTCAATTAATTTACCATGTAAATTTTTTAAATGCGGGAGGAATCTGGATTACCGAGACAAACCCCATGTACGTCTAGGTGACAGCATGCAAACTCCATACAGAAAGCCCTGAGCCAAGATTTGAACCCAAAATTCTGAGGCAGGTACGCTAACCACATGACCCATGTATTTCCCAGGCTTAAATATTTAGAAAGCAAATTGGCATATTTGTTCATGATTTCTTTCAGAACACTGGTTTTCCCAAATGGAAGCTTGGAGATCAATGTCACCTCTCTAAAGGATGCAGGGAACTTTACCTGCATTGCCTCAAATGCGGCAGGTGAATCCACAGGAAGAGTGGAACTGGTTGTTACACCAATGCCCCATCTGGCAAACAGCACAAGCCGTAGCAGAGACCCGTCAGAGGCCAGAGAACCTGCTCCTTCTGACATCCTAACCTCTTCGAAAGTCTTGATGCCTAACAATGAGACGAAAGCAGGAGATCGCAGGGTTTCCTTGGTGGAGCTGACAGGAAACTCTGCCCTCATTAGATGGAGCAGTCAGACACCTATGTCAGGAGTCAGGATGTTCCAGGTCCAATACAACAGTTCAGGGGATGACACACTGGTGTACAGGTGGGTCTGTCCACATGTCTAAATGTTCAGTTTAAAAAAAGAAAAGTGTCTCTCTGCATATCAGGCTTGTTAGTAAAACCCCCTTAGATGGTCTGCATAATTGCTGCTGAGTGTCTGTGTGCATTTGCGTGATAATCTGGAGACTACTGCTTCTGTGTGGATGAGAGGAGATGATAGATGATACACATGGAGATTAGCCCAGTCATGCAGTAATAAATGCCTCATCAACTGAAAATATGAAGAGTTCTGCAGTGAAACAGAGATATGACGATCTAAATAAGCCAAATTTGAGGAGGGTGACTGTTGAACACATTTAAACACTTCTCTCTTGAGCTTTATCACCAAATGGCTCCACGAATAATTTCCTTGATTGTTTTATTGTTGGTGTTGTAGTTTATATCATACTCATGGACACTTATTTCTTTTCTTTGACATTTTTACTTAAAGGTCCCATATTTTGGCTATTTTGACCTCCATAGAGTGAATCTCTAACATGGACTTAGTATAAAGGTGTCAATTTCATAAAACAACAACAACTTTGTTTTGTCATACATGTGTCCAAAAAAGGCCCCTCTGACAGCTACTTCCGTTTGACCCAGTTTTGTATCCAATTTGTCCATATTTGACTACGAGGACCACCTTTCCTCTGATTGGTTGCCTAGAAGACTCACTTGTGAGAGCACACGTTTGGTATGTTGACAGCGCTGGCTCGGGAGCGAAGAGGGTCTCGTGAAAAGCCTCAATATGGAGTCTATGTATACGTTTATGCTATAATTGCGATCTCAGTTTTTTTTTTATGTTATACAGTCGTTTCCAGATTCCAGCCTCCATATTATCAATCACTTAATTTTCTTCTCAATTAAATAAATAACTGACTTTAACTTTAGTTCATTTTTAATCTCGTGTTGGTGGTCAAAACTTTAAAGTTAAATTAGCTGCATCAGACAGATGAAGGTACACCTCGTAGGAAGTTGTGTTCTTTATCTTTGAGTTGCCAATCTTGCATGTTGCTCTTCATTTTTGTTTTCCCAATTTCATCCAAAAGATAACCCTTGAGTGCAAATGTAATCATCTTTGGAGTTCCCTCCGTGATACTTGCTCAATGAGCGAGACTCAGCCCTTGTCTCATACCCCGCCGGTGGCCAGGTTGCCAGATGTACGGCATGCACGAAGCAAACAAATACTCCTCACTCACTCTTCTTACAAACAGATAAAGGAAAGAAACTTAATAATTCTGCCTCCAACAAATAACACAAAAACATGGCCTCCTTGGCTGTTAGGCAGCTCCACTACCACTTTACAACTGAATAGAATATCAGTTTACACCTAATGACTCTTGTGGACAACCAGTGGCCACTCTTCCAGGTGCCCTAACAACTGTTTATTTTTTTTTTATTCCAAAAGAATGATACCATCCGTGGTTTTGGGGTGTGCCCCCAAACGTTGAATTTCTCCACACCAACTGAGACTAGTTTGTCCTAAGCCTTGTTGCATGAACTGATGAAGCCTGCTCGGATGATAGGTCAAACGTCTTGCAACCAGAACAGTCCAGTTCCGATCAATGCCCTGCGAATCTAAATTCATCAAATAGCTACCTTTGTGATTTATCTTAGCATAACGGTCGTACCCTATGAGAATCCATTAGGGGATGCGTCACCAGATATCCCTTTTGAGGTATAAAATAAAAAGCAATGCACAATAAGTGCATGTGCATGTTCATGTAGTTCCTCCTGCCTCCTGTCTCTTTGGTCAATATCCATTAGCAGACCTGAGGCACTTTACTTTGAAAGGAGAAGGGTGAGGAAAATATAGGGCAGGGAACGAAATTGTAGAGGAGCAGAGAGAACAGGAAAACATGGATGCAGTATACTGTAATGGTGCTCAAAACAGACACTCTTTTGGTTGCAGTGTTTTTATGCCTATTAAAATAAAAGTCATATAATTTTAATTCCAATAGACTGTTCGTAATAGGACATCTGTGTTTTAGTCATTTTATATCTGAAAGAATAACTACATCCAAATAGAGACAATATTATTCCTTTATTTTTATTTATTTATTTTAACTGGTCTGTTTAGTTGCACGGTCATTCAGAATGGTGGATCTGTATGACTTTTATCCAGTTTTGCTGTGTAACAGGGGAGTTAGAGCAGAATAATACATGGGCAATCTTGATATATGACTTCAAATAACATAACGAAGGAGTCACATTCTTATTTGTGGATGGGGCGCTGTACTTAAATAATGTCTTAACACCTGTAAGAACCGTAGAGTTGACGTCTTAATACAAGCTGTGTCATTATTAGTAATCCCGGCACAAGCAATTAAATCCAGTGGCGTGTCTATGTAAACTGATTAGTGAATAAAAAAACATCTCACATGCATTATAGCCAACTGGTCACTGATTTTCCTTGTCAGGAAAAAATCTAATTTTACCTCATGACTAAGAATACCTGTCAGTAATAATGCTGATACATGTCACACTTAACAGTACCCTGTAGGTCTGTGTCTTTATTGCGGTTGTTCAAGTATCGTGCCTTAAATGTGTTTGGGGAGACAGCATGGGACATATGTTCTATGTCACGTTTGACGATTTATATGACATACTGAACTGGAAGCAAGCAAATATGTCACACTAAATTAAGACAAAATACTATAGTTATACTTCAGGCATTACTTTTAACTTGGACACTATGTACTTTAAAATCTTGTGGTGTCAGATATGATCAGTTGACTGCAAGGACATAAACATGCATCTCTTTAAAAGCAATATTGGACAATAAATCCCATTGCAGGTTCTTGATATGATGGGAAAAATCAATACCAAATTTAAAGTGGTTTTAGATAATGGAATTATGCTAGGTAACTCATAATAAAGATAGGCTTGATGTAATGAAATGTATCAGATTTGTTCCATTTTGGAAACAACATTTGCGTGAGAGATTGCAAAATGTCCTTATTCATCAATGACCAACTCTTAATGACTCTTAAACTTTACAGGCATGGCATAAGAAAATATCAAGGTACTTTTCTCATCTGCTTTGCAAGCATGTTCAACCCTTATTACAGACAACACCACAGGGGCTTCATCCGGACTGCTCACATTACTTCCCGGTGGTAGATTGTGCAGTTGCTGCTGAGTGTAGTCTTCCATAAAATCCACCCGCATTTCATTGCCCAGGGTGATCACGTTAATTAAAAGGAGTGACATCTGTATGTTAATGTGTGTGTGTGTGTGTGTGTGTGTGTGTGCTGGTGGATGATAACTGAGTCTCAAGGGGGATAGTGTTGGAGCAGGTGATGAAGCGGAGTATGCATGTTGCGGTTGGTGTGGGCGAATGAGCGGATATTTTTTCCAGTGTACAGTAGGGAGAGGTGCATGTATGTCTCTCATTCATTAATGGGGAAAAACTATAAACTATGGTACATTGTTATTCATGCTTTAAGAGAACCAGGAACCATTTGCGATGTGATGTTTTCTTGTTAATAGGTCGCCACTTTGTAGATTTATAAGCTCTATTGAGGTGGTCCCAAGGAAGAGGCTACTGTCGTCGTCTTTTGTGAGAGTGATAAAGGTGTGAATTCAAATCTGTCGAACTGAGTAAATTTGGGACGGTTATGTAATTTATCTGAAATGGAGGAAAAAGAGGGATTATTTCAGAAGTTGAAGGGTTAATGATGAAACTAACAAAGATGTGTAATTCTGAACAAGATAGTTTGGCCTGGTACACACATAGAGACTTTTTCACTCTTCGATATTTTTTATCTGCTACACACCCCACACATAAAGATACAAAATCATCCATTCGACAGTTTTTGTCATTGTGTGTGGTGTGCTCCGAGAATCTCAACAAAGCAGACAAAACACACATAAAGATTCTGCTGCACTGCCGATCTTGAAGTCTCGTGTGATCACACTTGATCCCACAAAACCAAAGAAGAAGAATACGCACCGATGTTTCCCGAGTGTCCCCGAAGGTTGCCCGAGCCAAGAGCCTTGTTGTCAAAAAACGACTTGCTTTGGAAAATACTTTTTGCCTTCCGGGGAACCCACTTTTATTCATAAAATGACATCAGGTAAGACATTTTTGATTTCATTTAAGGATGCTTCCGTGTTCATCAGTCTTTGATGCTTCTTTGATTGGCGACATTGTTTTCCACGTCACCATTCTCAGCATCATAATGCGGGAGAAGTCGGTTTCACTACTCACATGAAGAGTTTTGGTCGCAAATATTGAACACGTTTGTTCTTTAAGATTGTCGACTGACCAGTTTCGGACCCCAAAATCGCGACAGATCCTATTTTAACACACTTAAGACCTAAGGACAATCTTAGAGGATAATCTTATAAGACTGAAGATCGTCTGGCGTTTGACATGCTTGGTCGGGAAGGGGCAAAATCGGCTCAAAAACAAGCCGGTTGTCTTTATGTGTGTTCCGGGCCTTGGTTAAATTAAGACATTGATTCTTGCTTTTAATATTTCAAAATAAATAAATATTCATGACTCCATCTAATGGACGTACAAGAAGGCTCTGCAAAGCTACACAGACTGCTGGTAATGCAAAGTTAGTTTACTGTCTTAGTTTATTGTCTTCGGTCTGTGTGTTTGTTTGCATTATAGTAGGAATACTTTCTTACTTAAATGATTGCCAAGAGATTTTGTATAGAGGTGGTGCATAGGCCAAGGAGGAATTATGCTATTGCATCTGTGCTCAGTTTTATAAACAATTTGGCCTTGATGGAGCTCTAATCTATAGTGTTTGTGAGAGAGCATTTTAACAGTTTTCTCCTTGGCCCATGCCGTGCCTCTGTTTCAAGGAAGTTGTGTATGTAGTTGTTTCCACATTCTTGCAAGCGCGCAAAAAAATACATTAACGTATATAAACATAACATGTTGTCCACTGTTTGGCTCTGGCCGATGTGCTTATTGAATGCTCTTGGTATCTAACTGCATGACTCACTTCATGCACACCTAGGCCAAAATAGGAAACACATGCACATACCAACAAGGATACACATTGCTGGCACCTGCTGTATTTGTGGCAACTAAAAAATGAGTTCGTAGTTCACAGACACGAAAAAGCCTAATCCTATTTGTCGTACCTATTTTCTCTTACAGTATGTGTCCGCAGGCTTTTTCATCCTTTTTTTTCTTCATGTCTGCGTGTTAGTCTGTCTCTCCTTCTACTTTGCATAATTTGTGTGTTTTGGTGTGCTCATTTTCCCCCACTTCCTGCCTAGAAGATGGAATGTTTGCTCTCAAACAGTTTTCCTGCATCACTGATCTTGCTCCCTGTATGTTCTCTTTTCATTTGATGTTGGCTTTCCATACTTTTAAGTCATGTTCTTTTCATGTTGTTCTAATCTGTTTGGCCTCTCATCTCCCCTGTCTTGCCTCACATTTCCTCTCTGTTCTTGGACGAATGCTGAACTCAGCAGAGCGCCGGCGGTTGTCCAACGCACAATCTCCTTGTTTGGCATCTTGCTGCTCTTTTCATCATCGTCCCAAATTGATGTTTAATTATCCAGCGACGTGCCCTCCCCCACTAACCCTCCAGTTCCCTACTCATCTGTCCACTAACAACCAATCCTCCACCCCGCCTTCAGATCCTCATGGATAGAGGAAAGAATAATTCAATAGAATCAGGCCATAGAGTTTGGGTGCAAGAATGGAGGAGAGAAGGAAAGGTGATGAGAGTGGATGGGGAGAGGATGAAAGGAAAGATTATGCATGTTAGAGAAGGAATCTACAAGGGGAGGAGAAGATGACAAATTAGCGAGGGATTCAGAAATTAAAGAGGATTTGGATGGTAAACAGGGATCATAGATCCTCTCTCTTAGCACATACAGCACTCAATAAAAAGTAAGCAAATATAACAATCAGTTCTGACCTTTTTCATGTGTTTTCTGAGTTTAAAAAAATAATTGTGTAATCATCAATCATCCTCCACATAATATATAACAGTTTGTGTGTTTTCCGCGGCTGTTCCAAAGACGTTATCTTTTTTACCTTCATTAATCATGTTCCCAATGTTCTCTAATGTAGCTTTTCCCGGTTATGTTTTAGCATGGAGGGTAATTAATTAATTATCACTGTTCTCTTTTTTCAAATAACGCATTAAGCTCATTATGATATCCATCAAGGGCTACAGGGAAGCAGTGGTGCCATGCACGTCGACAGTGTTCAGGAAGCGGACTAGCATCCCTCCCATCAACTACTTAAAAGTCCAAAGCCCAAGTACTATTGACTTCTGCCCTAAAACTATACTTCTGTGTCGTCAAGGCTACAGCAAGAAAGGTCGCATTCCATAAGTTAAGACAATAAATAACTTTCACAAACACAGAACATCAAACAATGATTCTAGTAATCCAGAATATTAAGAATATAATCTACAGTATAACAGTTCTAGGTACGTATACTGTATCTATGTGCCAGTTGAGGGTTCCAAACTAAGAAACACAATTACTGGATGTGCACCATTCTAAAGGATAATTCCAACTATATAAAACAGCTACATTGTGGATATTGGATATGCCTGTATAGAGAAATATGAATTATTCAGAAACTTGAAAGAAAACAAGTTTAAATGAATATCTTTTAACACAACAGGGTGGAAAAAGCATGTGAACCCCTTGACTTCTTCAAGCATTAATAAGAGTCAGGAGTAAGCCAGCCACAAGTCCAATAGATGAGACAAGTTTTTCCAATCTTTAAGACGCATTGCCCGATGTGGATCATGCCTCGCGTAAAAGAGCTCTCTGAATACCTCGAATTAAGAATCTTATAATTGTATGAAGCTGAAACTGGTCACAAAAGTATCTCCAAAAGCCTTGATTTTCATCAATCCACGGTAAAACACATTTTCTATGAAAGGAGAAAGTGTTGCCTCTCTTCCGAGGAGTGGCTATCCTGTAAAGAAGACTTTAAGGGCACAGCGCAGAGTGAGCAATGAGGTGAGAGTTGCAGCTAAAGGCTTACGGAACTCTCTGGTACATAGCAACATCTCTGTTGGCAAATCTTCAATAATACAATAGACTAGAACGCTTATTATTGTCTCTGAATTTATGCTGTTTTTGTCACAGGAGCAGGATTGAGACCAATGACCTTCTGGTCATTAAGACCAGGTTCGTAGGAACTGAGCTACTGCAGTCCAAGATATGAATTACTTGATTTTTATTGCCTTCAGTTTGGGATTCAGGGACTTGATCAAATATTATTGCATCGGAATACAAACGTTGATTGTAAATATTGTACAAAACAAACATACAGGTGCATGTGTGTCTTGTTTATTCTTTAGCACATGAACACAAATGAATCCACATCCAGTCACAGGAAACATGATTCCAGCAGGGATATTGATAATATGTGTTGCAGAAGGCCTTGTATATCATGGAAAGATCTATTCTTTTCCTGTTGGTATGGATATGAAACCTAACACTAGTTGCAATGCTCCTCTTTTTCTCCTTTCGTCTTTTTTTAACACTCCTTCTCATTCCCTTTGCTTGATCGCTCTATTATTCATGCTCTCGTGCGCTAACTCCATTCTTTAGTGTATTCTTTTATAGCCTTTTGTATCCCTTATTCCAAGATCCCCTCTAAAAATAGTCCCGAATTATATTATCATGGTTTTCTCATGATGTGGTTAGCATTCTGCTTTTTCAATCAGCAGAGGTTTTTTACATTGATGTGTTATAGTGACTGATAAAAGCTATGACCTTTCCTCTTCTTTTAGTAGTTTATTGATTGTTGTTGTTTTTGTTTTTTAAAATGTTAATTACTGTCTTTGTTAAGAAAATCCGCACCTCCAAATCTGAGGCCATAACTCAAGTCTATGTAGGGGCCAATTGTGTTGCGTCCACTGCATGAGCCACATGGATCTGCACACAAATTGACGTGGAGTGTAGCAAGTTCAAATAAGCATGGTCTTCTCTGAGTGCTTCTTCTGTTGTCCCTTTCTTGTTTATGCTTAATACAATTAATTATAACATGTTTTATCATGTTTTACATTGATGTGATTATTCCCCTATAAAATAGAAGCTCATAGCATATAGGGTTAGTTCGTACTTATAGGGTTAGTTCGTACTTCCCATTTTCTAGGATGTACAGGAAGTGATGTTTTCTGAACATCCAACAGGACTCATCCACATAAAACATGAAATTAAATATTAAAAGTAACATTTACAGTGCCTAAGAGGTAAGACAAGATTTGACCCCCTACATTCCCTCTCCTTAATTATTTATATCAGTTTCAGTCCAAATCCATTGTTGCCTATTATTTTTAATCCATTTGACCCTGATGCCGCATAACAAAAGACCTCTACCAGTGTGGTGGACTCAAGCATCTCTGTCTGGATTTGCTACATTGACTTTTATACTGGGGGAAAAAAAAAATGTTAACTGGTTTCACACAATTGCATTTTGTTAGATGACAATAAATATAAAGGTAGTCCAACAAAATATAAACATGTGAAACTGATTAATAAAATAAACCCTGTTTTTCTTTCCAGTTACTCTCAATGCATAGGACGTTTCACCCTTTACTTTTACCATATATCTTTTTTTTCAATCCAGTCTTTGTTTCAGTTGAATGTTAAGTAGTGTAGGTGGTACGCTGGCTGACTGGTTAGTACATCTGCATCAAATCCAGCCTCGTCTGTGTGGAGTTTGCATGTTCTCCCCATGCCTGCGTGAGTTTTCTCCGGGTCCAGCGGTTTCCTCCCACATCCCAAAAACATGCACGGTTGGTTAATTGAAAACTCTAAACTGCCCTGTGTGAATTTGAGTAGAAATGGTTGTTTGTTTATATGGGTCCTGCGATTGGCTGGCGACCAGTTCAGGGTGTACCTCGCCTTAGCTGGGGTAGGCTCCAGCATGATCGCGAGCATAGTGAGGATAAGCGGTATGGAAAATGGATGGATGGATTGGTTAAGTAGTCTTTTATTGTTCCCATATGTTCATTAAAAAAACTTTTAAAGCATTTGCACTTGTCCCTATCTATCTGTATTACTTGCAATTACTTCAAAGACGCACTTCACAGTCATTCTTTTTAAGTTCCATAATATATACATGCTAAGCTGAGGGAAAAGGGAGATGCAAAATAGTGGTGACAGGAAGGAGAAGGATGAATAAAAGAAAAAGGAGTTGGGAAATAATTAAGGAATGTTGAAAGGCAAAAGCAAAGATGAAACAGGGGTGAGGGGATGTGGGGAAAGGGCAAGGAGGAAAATACAGGTGGAAGAAGATTGAAAGCTAGACATTAAAATGCAGAAGAAACAGAGTGGAAGGTCGGATGGTGGAGGGCTAGAAAATGCCTCATTAGGAGGAAGGACCCTTGCTCACCTCCATGGAGAGAAGCTTTTGTCAGGAGTCCTCACAAAGGGTCTAGATGAAAATGCTTTTAAGACAGAGGTGGGGCACCAACTGCCCAAGATGAAAACATTTTTTCACTCGTACTTCATTCATTGATGGAGTTCTGAAAAGAGAAGAATGTTCGTGAATGCTGATACTGAAAGTTAAGTGATCATGTCATCATGACATGTTCAGTCATTGGCGTTTGAATTTGGAACTTTGCGCCCCCTTGTGACGTCGCCCTCCGTGGAAGAGATGCGAGAAGAGATGGTGTGTGTGTGGGGGCGGGAAGAAGAGGAGGAGAAACGAGCAAAGGATGCAGCTATGAAGAATGCTTCATCCTTTACGACTACAGTATGTTGTTATTTTATGAGGGTGGGGGATTTCAACTAGAAATGGTTGCTCACCTCTCTCGTGGCATAGTGCTTTGTAATGTCTCTATCATCAGCCTCTCGCCAAGAAGCTTGAGCGATTACTTCAGATATATATTTTTTTGATTTTGCTTCAAATGAACTGACATTAGATAGAAGAGTACGATACTGTATATTTAAAAAAATAAATAAATAAAAGGTGGAGAGTGGTTTACGATCGTATCTAGTAACTTGTCACATGTTCATTAGGCTATTGCAAAGACGACGAATCCCTAACTTTAAAAATGAACTTTGTAATCTCATGGTGTGAGCATGTGGAAAGCTTAGAAGATTTGTACATATACTATATAAAGTTACTGCAGATCAGCTCATACAACTTCCTGACAGTCACTCTGTTTCAATAACTTGAAAGATATGCCTATGAAATTCCAGGCCACAGCCCTACTGCTCAGAAATGGAAGATTAGCCAGTTTCTAATCCTGGGTGCGTCCATCTACTTTCTCATTTTCTGCTGCGGGGCCATACTGGGAAACAAATGAAACCCTGTTTGACCCAGATTAGCCAGACATAAATAGAACAAGGATGCCCTTGTAGCTTTGAGTTGGAAGAGTTCAGTAATTAAAGAATATTAATACTTTCAACAATTGATACCATTAATGTCATTTAGCTTGAACGGAAACTTATAAATACAGAGTAGCCGAAAAAGATTCTAGAGTTTACAGTAGTACCCCACGAGCGACTCTGTGATTAAAAATAAGGAACATTTGATTGTATATCATTCAAAACCAGAAGCAATTTCTGATGCATTTCACTTTCATTTTTAAGACTGGTCCACATCTTTAATCCACGTAGTGTTCATACGTAGGATGAAGTGACCTGCACTGCACCAAAGTATTACATTCAGACCGAGACCACCTCTTTCAGTTTAGGTCTACCTGATTGGAGTGTACCAAAGTTTGGATGATAGTGTTTACACTTGGCCAAACTTAACTGCACAATCATTACCAGTGCACTTGAGTTTTTTTACGTAATGAAACCACGTGACTATTCCCTTACTCAACGACCACAGTTGCATTAATTGTCTTGTGATGGGCAATCAGTTGGCTTTTTCTCGAAAAGAAATGTTCATTTGCTCTCAGCTATGTCAGATTAGCTCTTTTATTATCACCAGATGTCTTGCTTTGACAGAACACTAATTCTATTTTCATCTGTTTACTAATTGTGACCAATCAAGTGTTGCCGATAACCCTCTGTGAATGTAATGGAACAATTGTCCGCATATGATTAAAGCAAAGAGAGATATTACTGACATTGATCTAACAATTTAATTCAGCTGGAGTTTTTTCAGCAACAAGACACCATAAAACTCAGTTTAGGGAAAACTTCTCGTGACTAACTTCAACAGCAACTGTTAGTTTGACAGTTGATATGCCGCTTTTAAAATAGGACTGTATTGAATGAAACACACTGCGATTGGCTGGCAACCAGTTCAGGGTGTACCCCGCCTCCTGCCCGATGACAGCTGGGATAGGCTCCAGCACGCCCGCGACCCTAGTGAGGAGAAGCGGCTCGGAAAATGGATGGATGAATGAAACACATGCTTTTCTTGAGCTCCTAAAACTTGGAGTGTCTATCGAGCACAACTTGTCATTGAACTCTAACGTCTATTTCAGCCCTTACAAGACTTTTTAAGCCATTAACAAGCATCAGCCTCAGACTCCCTCTCTCCCCCTATGGCCCACTTAGATTGATGTAAAATTAGGCTTTAATCCACCAGCTGAACTAAATACGCTCCCCCCAGTGTCAACACTGCTCATTCGACCAAATGTTATCCTTCTGCATTCATTTCCTATCTTTTTGTGATTCTAGATCTGCTCCATATCTCGATCCAGATTCTCATTATTTATTTCTGTGGGTCATGTTTCATAAATTTCTGTTTATTTAACAAGTTGTCCCCACTTGCCATACTTCATTTTAAATTAGTCCATTCTCCTCTGCATCGCGCTCTCGCTGCCATCTTTTTCTCTCTCTGGCACTACCGTATACTTTCTGTGCTTGATGGCCCATGAGCAGTATGTGGATCGATTGCGTTGATAAATGGGAGACAATCTGACAGAGGCTTTTGAAAATATAACCTATTAAAGCTGGATTAGGAGCGTCCGCTCATGTAGGCCAAAATGACAAACGGACAGGCATTAACAGACACAAATACATGTCAGTTTGGAGAAGCGAGCATTGCTGTTTGGATGTACAGCTGTGGAATCAAGGAGATATACAGTAGCAGCAGCTTCGAGTAAAAACCATTACCCCGTGATCACCATGGAGATTGGCTATTTGAGTCTTTATTCTTTATTAAAAGTACAGTTATTAATGTGGTTTATATATGCATTGAGAGCGAGGTGGAGAGATGTTGTCCATGTAGATTTATCAGAAAGGAAAAAAAAATACTACCTTTGTCCTATTTACAAGCACCTCACATTATTTCTGCCGTCTGGTGTTTCAAGGGCGCAGAATTAGCAACACGGCCTTCTGTTGCTTGAAGCGGGCTGTGGGAAAAATTACTCACAAAGTGAACTGGACGTGCAGAGGAAGACAAGGGCACAAACGATTGAGGTAGCGGTAGAGACATTGCCTCAGTATTGGTTGCAATTACAGCATCGAGTGGTTGTGTTTTATCGTAACATATCTTCCATATTTGATGTCCTTGGGATGATTTATTTACCACCATGTAAAATTCAAACACTCAATAATCTAGATTCAAAAGCAAAACCTTTAAGGGTTCCAGCCCAATTACATTATAACACTAAAGTTCCAATGACGAAGTCAGAAGTGGAATTCAAGTGGAATTGAAGGCTGCTTCTTTAGTTCTTCTATTGGGCCTTCAGTCCAACCTCCGTGAGTTCGCATTACATGGATGACTTAAATTGAATACCATTTTCCTCGATTCCTCAGTGTTGTCAATTGCACATTTTTGGGATGTGACTTTCTACAGGTATGTGATTTGGTATAATTGTCTTACGGTAGGGGACAGGCACTAAATGTTGCTTTGACAACCTAAGGTTGGGGAAAATTAGACCTCTATAGCCCTCTGTCCCCCAGTGTAGAATCTTTTTATAAGTGACAGGAACACTGGATTATAGGGGCATGCAGAGACCTTTGGAGGGACAGGTGCTCAAAGTAAAAAAGGGAGCCCGTAGAAGAAGTGTTTGAAACACTTTACAGTAACATAACTATGAAATTGTAAAACATACTTTTTATATAGCTGAAGCGATCTGCCCGCTGCTGGCTTATTACACGGCGCAGGAGATGTTTGCGTAGCCGCAGACATGAAATGGGGGGGGGATAGATCATATATATATTATATTATATTGGCCACATATATTATATTGGCCACATATATTATATTGGCCACAATATACTTTAGATAGGACGTGCGCACAATATGGTCATTTGTGGCCACAAAGTAGCAGTGACTCCGTACAGTAGTACTCACTACATGATTGGATTTTATTTTAGACTGGGCATGAGCTACAAAGACATTCTGAAAACCCTGGCATTGCAGGCTATCGATGGGAACAGAATGAGAAACGACACATACTTTAAGGAAATTGGGTATTGCCGTTTCTACCGAAGGTATATGCCATTGGCCTATTTTTTTTTTTTTTTTAATGGGAATTTATATTATTATACCTACAAATTAGTATTTTTGTGTGGACCTTATACCTATTATTGCCACAAATTAAACCACAAACTTTTAATACCATCTCTGAAAGTACTCGCACTGAACTATTAAATATACCTTAAATAAACCTATTACACAACCCCAGGTTAACACACCTTTAATATGACAGAGGTTATGCTTAAGTCAGATGGTGTCCTAGTGCTTGTAACATACAGTATTGACAGCGAAAACTGTTATGACATCTGACCTATAGACCGAAAATGCTTAATGCGCTGCCAAGGATGAGGTCCAGTGTGTCTCAGGAAGTCTTCCTCTTTCCACAGACCTTCTTCCTTCTTATTCACACACTCGTCATGTCAAATGCATATAACCTAATTGATTCTTTAATTAGTTTTATCTTTACCAGTTTTTTTATGATGGATTACATACATTTTATTGCTGAAAGGCCAGAGATGGGCTTTTACTCACGCACACGCGCACACATTCAAAAAAATAAAAAAATATGGGGAAACTGGCAAGTGCTCCGGCACTCAACGCACCCCACTGCACACCCCCGTTGGATGAACAGGGATAAATTAAAACATGGTGTTGTGATTGCAGTTTGTGTACAACCGGAATTTGCATATCAAAGACCCTATTGGGAGAATTTATGTGGCGTGTGATATCTGCTCACTTCCAGCTAATATGTATTCAAGCTGTGCAACATTCCACTGTTTATAAATGCACAATTGATTTCAAATATTTGCAGAGATAGGATCTGCTTGCTAAAGCCAACATAAATCTGGAATTTTGTAAATACACTTTTTGCATTGCCTTTTTTACTGTAAATACAAGTATTTTTGACTTATGTTCACATTTAATTTTAGAAAAAGGAAGCATCTCCTAACGGTTGGATGTTTGGAATGCCTTTTTTTTTTTTACTTCTCCCTGCCAGTCGACATTACAAGCAGAGATGAACGGCAGAAGAGGCAGACAGAGATAAGAGCAGACATTTGTTCTCCAGTCAGTACAAGCAGAATTGACAAACCAAAAAACATACAGCAGGCTACACACTCCATTGTCGTTGGGTTCAGATCTATGCTAATGGAAATTGCTGCAGAATACACACATTCACTGTTGAAAAATGTGACCTAAACAATGAGAACACCACAGATAGAAGACAATTGAATTTTTTTTCTCAGAGTTATGACTCTTTTAACTGCATCTGAGTATGGCCATACATGGGCCTTTCTTAATGGTACCTTTATTTGATTAAAATCCCACCTCCGCCATAATTTGGCGCAGCTCTGAACGAGTGTGGAGGGGCCTCAGGTTTGATTGTCCAGAAAGGCAAATGGATAAGTGTTCCCTCTGTAGACGTAAAGCTATAACCTAACAAGCTATCATTAACAGTTTGTTCCAGTTGTAGTGCCACTAATCCCACTAATCTCCTGTTTCCAAAGAAAAGTAAAAATAGTACACATATACAGGATACACGATTCTCAACGAACTGGTTCAATGTTTTTTTTTTTTTACTTTTTTTTTTTTGTTAGGAAGTACAGATTCTGACTACAGATTGTGGGTGTTGCAATTCTGAATTCCTATAGGTGCTTCCAGATTCCATATGGATAGTTTTGAGCTTTTTTTCACAAGTGTATGATACATTTTTAGGAATTGATAGTAAGCATTTATTCCAAGCAGTGGTAGAAAACCTTGATGTGGTGTGAAAGCTGTCGTAGTAGCTCACACAGCCAACAGAGTAATTTAGTCAGTGCATTCTTTAAAACGAGAAGATGGCACAAAAAGATTTCTGAATGGAACAAATTTATAATTGATAGCATTTACCTTATGGATAATGAGATACAAAATGTCCTAACGATGCAAGCCTTTTAACCAAATGGTTAGATTTAAAGTTCCTTGGGAGATGAATTAGTGCAGCAAGGCTATGAAAGTGTTCAGATTAGTGACAATGGTGCAGGCAAAAATACTTGAAAATCACACATCATGTCATCACTGAAAATTTTAAAGATTAAACAATGCAATTAAAAGGTTAATAAAAGTTCAGCTCATATTTGAAGTTGTCATGCAATGAGGATTTATTAGTCTCAAACAAACTTGAATCCTAAAGTATCCTACCTTTAACCAAGATCCTAAATTATATATATATATATATATATATATATATATATATATATATATATATATATATATACACACATGTTGTCATGTAAATATGTGAGTTAAATGGCAAGAGCACCTGAAACAACCATTTCCCATTGTTGTTAATGACTGTCTCAACAACAATGCCAGGTGATTGAACACATTTTTAGACATCACATAATGCATGGCATCGTTTTTGTCAGATTGGCTTCTGTAATGACATCTTCGTTCCATGAATGAGACAATTATGCACAAGGTTAGAGCTCAGTTATTTGATGTGATGAATGTAACTATGCTACTGTCAGTTAAAATGCCTAATCTCACACATGCACACACACACACACACACACACACACACGCACACACACACACACACAGTTTGGTTATTTAATGTCTTTGTGAGCAGTGTGCCAATGGGGAAAACTGTCACTTTAATTTAATGCAGTATTCCCCATTATCCCAGCTTGCTAATTGATTCTGTCAGACTCTTCAGCTTGACAGAAACTGACATTTTCCGCTGTGTGCTTATGTCTGTCACAATGTATGTGCGTTCATGGTGTGCATGTTCCTGCCCATTATTTACTTAAGAGCCATGTGAACCTCTGTGAGAGAATTGACATGTTAAAATCAATTAAACGGCGTAAAGTGTGACTTTGAGTCCCTTTTGTAGCCTGTTTTATCCTTGGCTTCTTTTAAGTAATCAAACATTCTGCATTTTGTTTTCTGCTGGTGTACGTTTGTGTGTGTGTGTGTGTGTGTGTGTGTGTGTACGCGCACGTGCTAATGTGCGTGTGTCTGTGTAATTTTCTGTGAATCTCTTATGGCTTTATCATTTAAATTATACTTCACACACTCACAAACACATTAACCAGCACAAATCCAAAACATCCCTGGAACCAATTGATTGACAGATTTATTGGTGATTTGTGGGCACATTGGCACGTTTCGAGCTAACTCGGCAGATTTTAAAGGGAAATGATGCGTGTTTACACACCTGCTTGAAGCAGAGGAGTAAGATTAGCATCTTGCTATTCTTTTTTTATTTTATTTTGACCTTGTGATAAATGCATGCCGGTATCTTAATGTGCCAATATGTGCTCAACCTTCTGTCTGCTGTTTGATGCCGGGCACCTGCTGCTGCAAGAAATGAGGTTGAAACTAACCAAATGTCTCAGAAAAGGAAGGTGGAACTAAAAATCTTTTTTTAGCAATCACGTAGGAACAGAGCAGCAGAGAAATTAGAGCACATGGGGGGAATGACTGATGCAGATGTGACGCACTGTGATGTAATTTGGAACGACTTTAGATGAGTCAACGGCTCATTTTTCTTGTACTGATGCCAAAATGGTTAATTTTGGCCGGTAAAGTGCCTTGATATTTAACAAGGTATGAACTTTTCAACTCACTGTACGGGTTGTAGGTTTTTACCAGGAATCAATCCAAATTTCAAGAGGACAGGACGTAGCGCTTGAGATATCTAACAACTTCTCTGACACATCTTCAATAAAATATGCATTTGTTCCAAAAATGTACTTTTTGTTTGCCTTCATCAGTTGTTGCCGTGATGTCTATCAATGCACCTCGAACAGCATCATTTTTATTTTATTACACGCCAGCAGCTGATGTATTGCTTTCACTCCACTTAAGAAACTCCAGGCCATCGAGGCTTTCTTTTCAAACCATAAGAGATTGACAGTGATGTAACTGCACACAAACACACACACACGCATACACACACCTTCCTCAACAAACACATTTTGTTACCATCCACCAAAATCTTTCAGATGTTTATCCTGGCCTTCTCGTCTTGGCTCATCTTAAATTATTAGCATGGATGGGTTGTTGAGGCATGTTTGCCATCGTAAAAAACAGTCTTCATTAAATATGAAACAACACTGTATTTACAAAATGGCACATTCTCTTTAAAAATACAAACAAGAAATGAAAGCTAAATGGTTGTGCCATTTTGTTTTATATCGCATAAGGCATGACCTAAAACATGACACAAGAGCTCTTTGGTTATAGAACATTATAGATAACCAATACATGGGCTTGGTGAGCTATTTATAAATAAATAGTATCCAGACCACACAACAACCTCTCAGCCTTGTCCAGAGAGGGCCGCATGTCAGTCAGTATTTATTTATGTTTTCTGTTTGTGATTGTGTCCTCTCTCAGTCTTTTTCTCCGTATTAGAGTGGATCTGCCCACCTGTTCATTTATCTTCCGGCAGTCACTGTAACCACACCCCCAACCTTCCAATTCCCATGAATCTCAGTCTGGCTCTCCCAACATGATAGTATGCACAAAGAACCTACTTCAGAACCAACTAATCTCACAGTAATCTCTGACCAGATTATGTGTTCCTGTTTTCTCAGGGAAGGAATGGAAGGGAATACAGATGGTGAGCAAAGAGAGCAATTCGAATTCCAGCCGTTATTTATTTCCCCACAGACACTTTTTATGACAGTGGCGAAAGGGGCCTGAACATTAATGAAGACTGGCAGAAGCCTACTGTCCTGCAGCAGACAAACCATTCTCTAACTAGACAGGCACTCAATAGAGCACAGACCTCCACCAAGGTGGAAAAATTGTGGTCTACACAGAAAATAATGAAACCTCCAAAGTCGTACACGATGGGTTCTGTGGTGCCGGTTGATTTTTTATAGTTGTTCTAAAAATCAAGCAAAACATGTTATTGTTTTTTTTTTTTTTTTTTTTTTTTTTTTTTTTTTGTGCTTTTATGTCATACGCCTCTAGATACAGTTTGTCCCAATTTTACATTATTTAAAGTGTTTATTCCATACAGTAAACTATGTGAGTCCCAGGATGCACATTTCTGGAAAAACAATGAGTCCCAGCCCTGGAACAACAATGAATCCTTGCAATTTATCATCACGGAATACAGATACAGTAATCCTACGCTATATCACGGTTCTTGCTTTGCATGTCCCGCTATATTGCTGATTTTTATAACAGTTAATACTGTCGTGGCACGGTGACCGACTGGTTAGCATATCTGCCTCACAGTTCTGAGGACCCGGGTTCAAATCCTGCCTCGTCTGTGTGAAGTTTCCGTGTACTTGTGTGGGTTTTCTCTGGGTACTCCGGTTCCCTCCCACATCCCCAGAAATTGCATGGTAGGTTATTACAGGGTTATAATTCATTGTTAGGGATAAAATTCACTTAAGATTTGGCCAATAAATCATTGGTGCATACTGTAAGTGTATAAGTGATGACCTTTTTTCTTTGATATCTACAAGCAGTACACCAAAGTCAATTAGAATTCATAATAGTGATATCTCCAGAATAGCATTTAACCTAAGGTTAATACTATGTTGAAATTCCCTTTTTTTATTCTTTCACAAAGAACCCCAGTGTGATCTCAATCACCAGGATAAGTCATTGGTAAATCCTCTATCTCGCTATTATTAGACCAGATTACTTATATATTTATCTATGAATTTTAAACGTTGAGGATTGTTTTTGAAGACAATATTAACACTCGGGATTAGTGCTGACTTGATCTCATTCCGACAATCCTTTGTACGTTATCCTCAGTGAGAGTGCACGTCGTGCATTTCTAAATCATATCTCTACCAGAGGGCTGTATTATTGTTTTTTCCCCTTATTTCTGCTCATCTAATTTTCAGCTGCAGTGTTAAAAGTTAAGCTATGCCTTTCTCTAGTTAAAATATTTGTAGGCTTTGTAAATAAATGACCGGCAAGAAGATTTAATTAAACTTCATTTAATTTGTGCAGCTCCATCATATCTTGCCACCCAGGCAATGTGAAATACTTTATATTGCATGTCAGCCCTCTCTGACCTCCATTCATGCGGTCATGTTATGTTTGACTGCAACCTAACATAGAGGAATGTTATTGCCTTGCTGCCGAGAGGACACATACAGCCATTCCCCTGCTTCGTTATACCTGTTTTGTGAAAATCTGCTCTACCTCTTACTATTTTTGTAAACTTTTGGCCAACAAAATTACTGAAATCAGAAATGACATTAATACAGTAAGAAATACAACATATATATTTTTTCAGATTGTTAGAACATTCATTTATAAAATGGTAAGAAGTCATACGAAAAAAAGCTGTGGTATGAGAATTACATGTAAAGATCAGCTGCAATGAGTAAAATTTTCACTGTTAAAACACAAGAGAATCAGAAAATTAAAATTCATCTTCATGCATCATTTTGGGAACAAAATAATGTACAATAAATTTGTAAATTAGAGAACCACTGCATACATACTAGATTTGGGACACGCTTTCACAATTTGTAAATTTTGGGATTTTCCATCATTAACTGTCAACACTGCTGATCCAAACAACAAATGAAAGGACAGCTAATTATGCTGTGAGATTTATACCTTATGTACTTAAAACAACGCCATAGCCTGGTTTTCACTCAACTATCACAACTTGTGTACAAATTGGCTGAGGCGGGCACACCTGAAAGAGCAGTACAACGGCCGTTCAATTGATGCAGTGTGACAAACCGTTTTAATTCTATTTAATTATGTTTTTATGAAGTATAATATTATGCAGTGCTATTTGACCTTCTTAAAATACTCCTTCCAACATGTTTTGTTGTATTTTGAGGGTGAAGGCTGGAACGGATTAATGGTATTTGTATTCATTTCAATGGGAAATGAATATTTGAGATGTGTTTTGAGTTATGAGTATGCAGAACAAATTAACCTTGAACGTCAAGGCACCATTGTACATATATTTCAAATTAATTAATTGAGTTCTCTATGCTGAATGTGCGCAAAGACAACATTTTCTCTTAGGGTGCAAATGCTCCTGCCATCCTGGAATACAATACATTTATTTGGCCTCAGTCCATTTGGTGGTCGACTTGGGATTGGTACAGTCGCTCCTACATGATTGCAGTAATGCTCATATCATACATTATATCATGACATGTAACTGTGCCCAAGAGTTATGTTAGTGCAGCCCAGTGGGTTCCAGAGGAAAACCTGGAACATTGTATGGGACAACTGGCAAGTGTGTGTGTGTGTTTTCTCAACTATGTATTTATCGTATACTGTATGTATGGTAGATAGTTCTTTCAAAATAACAAACAGTTGCTCGAATATGGAAATATATACAGTAGTTACAGTTGGAAAAATATAGCGAAATATTGTAGCATGACATGCTGTGATTCTTAGCCTGAGTGAATAATAGTATCAATACCTTTTACTACTTTTGGGGAACTTTTTTTCCATGATATTTGTTTGAGGAATCAGTATCCCAACTCAGCAATGTCTGCATCTTTATCCAAAATAACCTCTCCATTTGTAGGGATTCCAATTCACCAGGACCCCCACAGAGTGCCTCTCAAGCATGTCTTGGCCCTGTTGTGTTTCAGAGAGATGTGTGTGCGAGTTTGGTATCTCCTATTCTTCTGTGTGCCAAAAAACTCGCTGGCTTTTCGAAATGCAAAGCAGCAATAAGCTTAACTCAAAGTCTCCTGTGGACTGCTATGCTCCAAAATGTGTCACGGAATCGAGCTCAGTCGGCAGATGTGGGCATGTCAATTTCAAAGCTTGAAGACTTTTTTTCCCACCATGCATCACCCTTAATCATGCGGTAAGGTATGATGGTTAAATAGTTGTCATAACGGACAACTCGGAACTTAGCCGGGCTTTGTGTTAAGTTTTGGATTTGTGTTGTTCATCCAAGTCTGCTGTCTGTCCGGGGCACATTATGAAAGAAGTAAAGGCAATGCCCATTATTAGTTTCTTCAGAGTGGATTTGAAAGGTTGACAGACAACATAATTTTATTACACTGCATTTTAAATAGCACACAATATGGAAAATTTACTTTTTTAATTGCTTGTATACAAATATTTGGGTCTCTGGAATACCTCCCCGCCCATCAAGTGTGGTCATTACATAACCAAATCAATCTTTTGTGCGTTGCCTACTGTTGAAAACGTGGCTGTTAGTAGGTGGAATTGTGGGAAATTTACGGTTGCCGACGGGACAAATGGGATGTGAACGGCCAAATGCTGCAAACACAGGAATGATGCAAAACCCAAAACACACAAACAAACACAAGACAAATGCAAAAGGAAAACGCTGCAAGAGAAAAATGCTGCAATAACAAAGTGGAACCAAAAACTGACAAAATAAGCAAAAGAAAAATACTGGGAATACCCAAAACACACAAACCTCCCCCAAAAAACGTCAAGAGAGAAATGCTGCAAATTCGCGCCAGAAGACGGAAGCATGCAAGGCCACTAGGGGGCGACCTGAGGGATGGACCCACAGATGTGGGTATTCCATATATACTGTATTGTATTCCATCCCAAAATGGATAAATCTCTCTTTTTCTATATTGAAGGATAGGCTATGCAGTTGCACTATTGTTGTATTTTTTTCAATTGTGTTTTGGTTCACTCATTTCACTTTTTGTATTGCCTTCTGTATTCATTTTGAACATTTTGCTCAAGTCATCAAATATGGTACTTTGTCAAACCAAAGGCTTAAAAGTGGGCTTTTTTTGTATGCATTTTATGTACAGTACTCTCAACGACCAAAAGTGTTGTTTTGCTCAGTGTGGCCTAAATAACTTTCCAAAGACGTCCCTTCATGGTTTCCAAGTGCTGAGACTTTCCTTGAAGGACTTTGAATACAGTCCAAAAGGAAGGGGGACGTTCTCCCTAATCAAGACGACTACACTGAATTATTAATTTCAGGAACAATATTTTCAGAATTAAAATTAAAGCTTGCTTCCCTTCGCTAACCGCGCAAATGATGGTGACCTGACAATGATTTTCCTACATTTGTACTTGTTTCTTTTTTTCTTTACCAGTTAATTATTTAGATAAACAAACGTCACTTAATTTTGGTTGCTGACATCCTGTTTTGAGATCTTATTCTTTGCTCATAATGGTGCAGCATGTTGAATGGGCAAAAATGGTCTGTTGTAACGACTTTGCCATCACACCTTTGCCCTTTACTGTCCTGGCCTGCTTGCACTGGATGAATAATTGGCACATTAATATTTTAAAAACAGCCGGAGAGCATTAACATAAATATTCTCTTGACGTTCTGCTTACATCAACAGTCACAACCCGGGGCTCTGAATGTAGCTCAGCATGACATCTGGTGAGTGTGTGTGTATGTATGCGTGTGTGTGTGTGTGTGTGTATGTGTGTGTGTGTGTGTGTGTGTCAGGATTTTGAGAGCCCAAGAGCTGATTGATGGACAGTATTTACTAACAAAGCTGTCTCCCATCAAGCAACCTAACTGAATGCAGATAGCCTGAAAAGGTCAGGCTCATGCACAGACATAGCTGGGCATGTGCATTAACATGCAGTGAGAAAGGAAATGTCAGCCATTCTCTCCACTTGAACACGCACACTCAAGATTTGGCAGTACTGTCCCCCTGTGATGTTGGGTTGTAACGAGGGTGCCTAACGAACCTGTCGCTGTTCTCGCAAGGCAATAATGATGCACTATCAGAGTGAAGCCGCTGATAGCAGATTAGCATCTGTGAATGTCATTTGTGACCTCAGACTCAGACCAACCGTTAAATCCCCTCGAAGGATTTTGTATGATATTAAAAAGACCAGTGTGACCAGTGTGTAACTTAAATTTGCTTATCTAACATAGCCACCACCAGTTGCCCACATGTGATTTACGTTCGTTGGCTCCCTCCTCAGCTCGCCTTGTTCATTTTCTGATTCTGATTGGATAGACCTTACTTTTTTATAGATGGCATCATTTTGTGTACAGCTGTATCATATGTAGTTTAAAATGTTTGATTGCAAGATAAATTACTACTTCAATAAAGATGTTACCTGAAATGTTGGTATTGTGTCAATATTGAAGAGTTAACATTGGCACAAACGTTATGGCCCACTGTGCCATGAGCAAAGAGGTTTCTGATCAATGGTTCAGACATTGTTGTGGTGAGGTAGATGAAGAAATGAAATCCACCCCCTTGTATGTTCTCCTTAACAGTTGGTAACGGTTGGGAAATGTCTTACATTTGATAGATCCCAGAAAGTGGCGTGGAATTTCAGAGGACAAAAAGGAAAGAGCTGTATTATGTTACAATTTAGCTCATTTGGTACATCACAAAACATCAGAGGTCAAACACTGAAATGTTTAGGGTGAAAAGAAAATAGAAGTAGCTTTGTAATACCAAGTTGTGATTTAACTCTTCGAGATGGACACTACAATATATCCTTCTTTACTTTAGGCTCTTCCCTAATATGAAATGAAACATACCATAACCCATTTATAACTTATTAGGTGAAACCAATCCAGGGATGATGAAGACATTTTTGAATAATTTCCCCTGTATTATATATCCCTCATTTACAACACAAAAATTGTCTTTGAGAAAATGGCTTCAAGGGTGGAAGTAATTGAGACAAATGGAAGGCAGTGAAAATTCTTACAAATGAGAAGGCGTAGAATTTTTTTTATTCAAACATAGAATTATAAATTGAATGAAGTTAACTGACATTTCATTTAAAAGGGCTGCTGTGATAATCTGCTCGGCTGTGTGAATTCTTAGTGCCATCATTTATAAATCCTTAAATGGCCTTTTTTTCCCGTATGATTAACTGCAATATTAATGCACATACAGTCTAACAAAGTTGGCACATGATAGTTTTTATCCTTTTCATGAGCACACAAGGAGCGTCACTCATTTAGAATGACTATATAATAATATTCACGATTGTTTTTCCCCCCTTCAACCCATTTCCCTCCACCGGACAGCTCTATTTTTGTTGCACAAAACATACCATACATGTTTAATAACACACATATTTTAGGATTGTTTTGTTTAAGATTATGTTCACACATGACTTGTCTTTGCTGGGTTTAACATACACATCATATACAGTGTTGTATTGTTAAAGCTGTGTGGTTAGTTCCACCAGACAGTGACAAGAATGGTGTAGTTTATAAACATCTTGGTCAGTATAGTTTGCTCGCGTATAATTAAAAGATTCGTATCAAATCGGGTTGAACTTGAAGCTATTTGCATTTTCAGGACAGTGGGGGACAATAGAAAGCTTGACTCTACAAATAGTTTAGTTTAAATTGTATTTTGTATCTTCTCAAATTGTGATAGTCTTTTCAATTTCAACAATAAGATCATTTATTGATTTCAATATTCAGTTTTGTGTTTTTCAGTGTGTGGGCTCACAATAGGTTGATGTGAGTTGATGTGAGTGCACGTTGGCACGTGCCCGTGCCGACGTGCTTGTGGGTGTGACGATGACCGAAGAGGAATTGACTGCTTGCGTAGCATTTTAGAAGTGGCACAATAACCATTTGCCAGTTGAAATCGCTGTTGTGTCAATGAATTGCAAGCAACAAGGAAAGGCATCGATAAATTGTGTGTGTGCGTGTGTGTATCGTGGTTTGAACCCATTAACTGAATCAGGATCCAGTATGATTGCAGTTTTAAATGGGTTCACCCAAGTGTTTCTCCTTGGGCTCGCAACCCTTGTCCTTTCCAAAGACACACTTATGCAAGATGCAGAACTCTTTCAGTCATTATAAATGTTTAATGATTAGAAATGTATCAAACCTTACAAATTAGTACTGTATCTAATGCTACGTACCATTAGATGTGCATTAAAGGTAGTGTGTTATGTAGCTGTATGTCTGGGAATGAATTCACTAAATGATACGCTTAAAGTTTTCTACATAAGATTGTGCACATGCACAAATTCCAGTAGAAACACACTCGCGGGACTCCTGCTACAACACACTGCAAAAAAACATGGCAGCGTTAAAAAAATAAAAAATATAAACACTATGGAAATGAACTGTATCATGGCTGTTGTAAGTAAGTGAGATACGTTTGAGTTCGTTACAATTGAGGTGACTGGATGGAGTTGTACTTCTATCTGTTATTTGGTATTTATTTTACATTCAGAAGCAGATTCAACAGAAAGCAATTTGTATGAGTTATGTAAAACACAATATAAACTATGGACAAAGGTCTACAGTTTTGTGAGATATGTATTTGGTCTGGTGAGCTATGCATCGTGCCAGATCTAGTTTACTTTTTATTAAATCTGATCTGTAATCAGTTTTTTAGGTTCCATTTCCCATTATATACAGTGTATTGCGAATGCATTTTGGACTGATTATCCTATGACATTAACTTACAGATATTTATTTAATATGAACATCACGTACAAGTGGCTGCTTAAGAAATCAGATCAAATTATTAAATCAGGTCGAACAAAGTCAGAAAAAGCCCTCTGGGCTGACCATAATATTACGCAATACTGTATATTACCACCATGTTCCGATCTTTTATAAAGGTAACTTCTGTAAATATTCTGAAAACTTCAGCACTTTTAAAATACATCAGAAATTGGTTTTGTGATTATGTGAGCGATGTGTTGGACTGCAAGAAATAGATTAGAAGCTAACTTGCACTTTACAGATTTCACAAACACAGCCAGCACAATTCCCCTGCTGATTTCCCTGAGGTATCCCCCCCAAAAAGCTATAATTTAGTATGTCTTTCTGCAACGCTGAGAAGAGCCCTACACAAGATAACTGAGTGTCAAAAACAGAAGTTGTTTCTCGGTTTGCTTAAATCATTTACATTACGATGGAGAATTACATTTATAGGGAAGAATGGTCACGAGATTTAATTTTTCTGATATAATGCAAAGAGGGAAATAATTTAGAAGCACAGCAGTTGCATTTGCATAGCTGACATCAAGTTATAGTTGTAGAAAACAAAAAGACAAGCGGAAACAAGGGCAAAACTGCTTTGAAGAACATATACCCTGTTTAACTAAGTCTTTCTTAATTTCCCCATAGTGATACCATGCGATAATATCTTTGGGGAAAGATTACAGAAGGAAATGGGTAATAATGAATAAGCAGTTTAATCTTATTTGAGGTGGCGCAATGCAGAATGATTTGAAAATACATCAGTAAAATCTCCTCATTATTCACTACTGTATATAAAAACGTATCTTATGCCAATAAAGGGGATCCATTTTGGCTGGCTGTATGACACACAGCAGTCTCTTTATGTCAACATAAGACATGCTTGATTGAAATATGCCCCAGGAAGCGTGTTGGGGTGGTGAGAGGGTCAAACGAACATGGCATTGCAGCTGGAAATGGCTGTTCAACTTCAATTTACACACATGAGTTGACACTAAATTGTGTGCAAGACTTTCAAAATACCAGTCATTATGTCCTTTTTGGGTTCAGAGACGGGGGCTAATAAAAAGAGGGAGAAGATTATGGATTGGCTTTGTGCAACTAATATTAATGACGCCTGGCTGAGAAGGGAATATATGGATGCCATAATAATGAATGTATTAGATGCCACAGGCAGTGTGCGTACCTGAGATAACGACTCGACGATTAAAGAACGTTATTGTTGTAAACATATACATAGGACACAGGAAACCAATTCAAGTAAATATAATTTTAATGTCTTTTGTTTTAGGAACTGATTCATGAGTATACAAGCCTTATTCTTATGTGATTCATACGTTGATAGAATTTAATAGCTGGGGTATTTTTTGGCAGGTATTCCATCATTTTAGATAGAGGAAAGCATATCAGAGGGCAATAAGATTATAATTCGACACAGTCACATCTTCCTTTGTGCTTCGGGGCTCGACAGAAAAAAAAGGGCCTTCCCCAAAACTCCGTGTGTAATGATTAAGGATCGTTAGAATATTTACAGATGAACACAGATTTGCAGTATCCTGGAGTTGTCACGTCTCCTCCGAATTTACTCTCTCCGAAACTAAAAGCAATATAGTTTGCTTTCAACATAGTTGAAATTAGCTGACCAAGTTAAGATTATTTTTATTATTTTTCCTCACCCGCTGTGCCTCCTTTTACGTCCTCTTGCAAAACTACCCTGGATTGGATGACATTGTGTCCAAGACTTTTATCCATAAAAGTCAGTATTTCATGAATGCATATTGTAATTTATATTTTTGTCAAACTGTATGAGAGAAATGTAATTCAAAAATGTCATAACATCCATTTGAGTGTGATCTTAAGTTCGTCAGATAAATTCCACACGCTCACCTTTGTTGGCAAGTGACAAGATTCACACTGTTGATGATAACCAGACTATAAATGAAGCTCTGATGATTTGGTTTACCTTAGCTGTTGATTGACGTACGCCTGTTTCATGTCTTACGCATTTTTTTTTTTTTGTCTGATCTCTCTGCTTTTCTAGGATGATTCCCTCCAGCACCAATGACTTCCTGGTTCGTGACCTCGCTGCTGGGAGAAGCTACGACCTGTGCGTCCTTGCCGTGTTCGACGATGTCGTCACCTCACTGACTGCAACACGTCCTCTGGGTTGCTTGTCATTCACGACAGACACAGAATTCAGCCAGTGTCAGGCATTACACAGTGACTTCTTGGGAGGGACTATGATCATCATCATCGGCGGATTTATAGTGGCTTCTGTTCTGGTTTTTATTATTATCCTGATGATAAGATACAAGGTTTATAGCCACCAAGGAACAGCCCATGGAAAAGCTGCCATTTCTACAACTGTGCCAAGACAGCAGAGCAATGGGCAAGGGGGTCAGGCCCAAGTCCTGCCGCGCTCTGCTTCAGAAATGACTGACAGTCAGGACGAGGCAGCAGAGGGCCCATCTGGGGCCGTGTCACCTTGCGACACCCTGAGAGACACTGTTGCATTGGTTGTGGAGGAGGCGAGTGGGCGCAACATCATGATACGGACTGATTCTACGGCCAATGAGGAGTTGCTCTCACCCAGTAAGGCCCGCTTCAGCTCCAGGGTGGCCATTGAGATGAAAAACAGACCGCCATCTGTCGCCAAAGAGCCCACCTCCCCCAAGGAACTGGCAGGTAGAGAGCCAACAGACAAGGAGCATAGATAGCACAGGCAAGCAGCTGAGGGCTAAACCGGCACAAGAAAAAGCGAAAGAACATACATATATAAAGAAATTGGGAAGAGCTTTACAGTAAGAGATGGAGGGTGAGGAAAAAACAAGGTATTTTCTAAGAGTGTAAAATGATAATACAGTCAAAGACAAGGAAATACTATAAGCGGAGGAGGAAAAACTATTTGTTGAAGTACATTTACAGTCATATATTTTAGAACAAACACATGATACATAACTATTTTGTTCAAACGCTTCATTTGTTTTGGATAATCTTCTACTTCTGTATTATACCTTAAATTGATACTACTCACACTCGTAGAATTACATACCCGTGTAGAAAAATGCTAAATTAGCCAATCGAAAATGAAGAAATATGTTACCTTAATGTGATTTTTCATTTTAGATGACTATTTTTTGAATGACAGAAGCTGGTGGTTTCTTTTTTTACTTTGTATCGTCATCCGCGAAGGTTGAAAAAAGTTTTGACAAGTTTTGACAAAGAGTAGAAAGTAGAGACATCTGTTTTCAAATGAAGGGAGTGAATCTAAAAACTAAAAATCATCTGAAAAATCTACTTTAGTACAGTAGCAAAGTATTTGTAGTTGGTGACTTTCTATGGTTGAAAATAATTAGGCACATACTGTTTAAAGTTCCGCCTGTCTGTTTGTGCTGTTTTACAACCGTTTTGACTCACAGTTTAGGTTCTTCTCCCTTGAGTTATTTCTGTATAAATCCAGCCTATTTTCCTTTGAATATTCAGAACTCTAAGTACACCACTCCTGAGGAACAAAGTATAATAGGAGCAGAAACAACGCAACCGATAGGGAATACACCGCACAAACGACTGTATGTGAGAAGGAATTATGCTATGAGTGAAAATGCTAGCTGATCATGGTGGTGGTGGGATTTAAACAGTATAGAAACGCTTGCTTTGTGGGAAAAATCAAGTAATGACAGCTAAAATGCAGTACAGTATGGGCTTATAAAAGAGGAGCAGAAAGGGACCATTGTGACTGTGAGTCATATTAAATAAAAGCCTTGGCCAATATTTTTGATTCACCCATGCCACACTAACACGGAGAGATTCTAATTATTGTTGCATTTGATCAAAAAGGAAATGTTCCAGGGTGTACAAATGACTAAAGGCTAATGTTCAGCATGGTCATGAACCAATTTTCTCCAGTGAAATTGGTTCAAATCCAGCTCCAGAACTATCACATCTCAGTCTTTTGAACTCATGTTTCCTCATAGATCTCTTGTGGCAATTTAATAAAGTATATAGACCTTAACTGACAGTAAATAAGTGAAAAAATGTCAATGTTCTTGTCAAAAACTATAAGCTGTGCATTCCAATGCACTTAAATTTGAGAATTCCATCACATTGAGTGCAGAATGTTGCAAAATTATGGTTTTGATTATTATTGAACATGCAGGACCATGGTCTCGCAAGCCATCTCCAGTGTGTGCTAGCTCTGTGTGTGATAATAGACAGACCAATAATGTGATGTGGTTGTACCCAGAGGTGGGACCAAGTCATTGCTTTGCAAGTCACAAGTCTCAAGTCTTTGCCCTCAAGTCCCGAGTCATACACCCTGAGTTTCGAGTCCTTTCAAGTCATTTTAACAACAGAATAAAAATATATTTTCATATTTATATGTTTAATTAATATGTATAAATATTACATAATGCATTTATATATTTTAAAATCCATATGTGTTTATCAAAACAAATGTGATAAACAAATGCATTGGACCTTTATAAGAAAACTAGGGGGCTAATCAAACCTTCTGCACCTTCAAAGCAAATCGTCAAGTGGGGGGGGGGTGGGGGGGGGGGGGGGGTCCTAGTTTATTAGCCCATCAAAACCGTTCGATAGCACGTTTTCAGTTATTCTATGAAAATGCTATGCTACGACTTACTTTTTCTCACTTTATTTCTGAAGTGACATTAAACAGACCTGTCACAAATAAGAATTTGGATCCAGTAGTGCTGCAACTCGTAATCGTGTATTCTACTGACAATTCTATCAGAATAATCAAGTATGAGGATAAAATATATTTTTGCTTGGTTAAAGAGCAATTATGAAGACACGAGAAAATGAGAACTTTTTACATAATAATGAACAACCAATTGGTTTCCTCTTTTAGATAATAAACACTATTTTTCTTAAATTCACGTTGTGCATATAGCAGGAAACTGCATTTTCTTGCCTACAAACATTTCTAGTGAGGGCATTTCATACACAAATATAAAAAGTAAATATACAACTTTATTGTGAGTATCAAAAACATAAGGCAATTAAAAAAAAGAGGAACACAAGTGTGTCATGTCATAAAGGCACAATGTTATCCAACTGTGGTATCTCAGTTGGAACACTACATAAAAGTATTATGTCAAAAAGAGGGGAAGAAGAAAAGGTCAGAAAGAAGAATCGAATAGGGTGTGCTGTTCGTTCGATCGGTAAAATAAAGTGAATAAAAAAAGAAATACAAGACTGATTTTTGAGAGCCCTACACTGAGTAAACCAGACCGTATTGAACAGGAAGCCCAGACAGCGCACAGCCAGCCCGCCGTGTTACTATTTTCGTGATAGCTCATAAGGCTAGCTGCTAATGCTAACGAAAACAAGCATAAGTCACGTCAAGCCATGCGATTCCCACAATGCAATGTGGATTTTTTGTTGTTGTTGCAATAATTAACATCCTTATTATTACGTGATCTGTCATTGTTGTATCTCTTTCTACGGTTATATGTGTCATTTATTGTTATACTACAGGAATAAATGAAAAATGAAAACATAATGCTTAGGACTAAGTGTAACACGATATTATTGCTATTGTTAGTTCTTATTATCTTTAAACAGTTAACACCCTGATGGGCACGCTCTTGTAAAGGAATTGAACGAGCGATCATTCTTTCACACGCGACCTAAAGTAATGGTTTCATTAAAAATAAAATAAAATACACCATGAATCAGAAATAAATATGTATTATATTGCCATAAGTATTCACTCACCCATCCAAAAAACTGAAATCAAGTGTTCCAATCGTGTGCATTCCAACAGGTGTATAAAATCAAGCACCTAGGTATGCAGACTGTTTTTTCAAATATTTGTGAAAGAATGGGTTGCTCTGAGGAGCTCTGTCAGTTCCAGCGTGGTAGCATGCCATCTGTGCAACAAGGCAAGACAAGGTAGTTTTATTTACATTTTATACAAAAGGCACCTCAATGTGCTTTACATCAGTGGCGAGGCCAGTTCTATTTTGGTTGGGCTCAAGCCCACCCAAAACTTGCCTTAGCCCACCCTATGAATTCGTCCACAAATTAATTTGAAAAACAAAAAATATTTTTTTTTGGTTGGTTATGAGAAAAACAATGTGGTGATAGTGATAGTGATGGTGATTCTGTGGTGATAGCACATGCTTTTGCAGTGACAAAAAAGTAAACCTCGTGCAAATTGGTTTAGAAATGTTAAAATTATGACTTAACTCATTCACTGCCAGCCTTCCCAATTAAAATTGATATTTGACTTCTAAAGCCGTCAATGGCAGTGAATGTGTTCATTTCAATCTCCATGGATTGCCTTTGAAGGGAACATCGACCTTCCCAACATGGCTGCCACATAGTCACGTCGGGTAGCTGGGCTGTTACAGCGCGCTGGTGTACAGCCTTCATATCTATGGTCAGAACCGCTACACACATTTCCAGGTGTGTTAACGCCAATAACCAGGTCATTTCCAACCCTGACACAATCTATGAAATGACAGTTGACTACACAGCGATGCTTCAATGCCTCTTCTTGGATTTATTTATGTTATGTGTCGGCACTGACACGGCAGGGGCTTGTATTGGTGCATACTGCGTAGCTATTAGCTAGTAAGCGA
The DNA here is from genome assembly GCF_024500275.1 of Phycodurus eques. Lineage (NCBI taxonomy): Eukaryota > Metazoa > Chordata > Actinopteri > Syngnathiformes > Syngnathidae > Phycodurus > Phycodurus eques. The sequence goes on from NC_084531.1 coordinate 23,021,298, forward strand.
ATTAGGCACTTGGCGCTATCACGAGCTAATTGAATAGCAAATATTTTTTTTCCCCAGTGTATTTGATACGATATGAAATGTCTCCTCCGGATAAGCGGTAGAAAATGGATGGATGGATGAATAGATGAAATGTCTCCGTGAAGTATAATAAGCCAATATAAGACGTTCTCATACGTGTTTTTATTGATTTATTTAATGATTTATTTAGTATGGGGCACTAAAAGTTGAAAACTCAAAAGCTTACCAAGAACATTTTATTTCTCGTCAAAACAAATTAAAATTCGACACATCTCACAATTATAGTAATTGTGTAAATACAAATAAAATACAACATGGTCATTGTTTGAGTGAAAATGACCCAAGATATATTTATATATCTCAAATGTGTCATTACAATTCACTTCCATTTAATCATTCCTTCTTCCAAACAGTCTTGTTTCCTTTCATCACATTAGTGGTTCAGAACTGCATTATTTACCTCACACTGCCATCTATTGGCTCAGACATGCAATAGCATAGTAACAAAAGGTCACAGACCCCTCTACTGGCCATAATAATAATTATAATAATAATAATAAAATTACAACATTTACAAGCACTGGTCTGCTTGGAAATGCAACCCTTCACTCTGGATATGTTCTTCAGCTGGTAAAAGGCTGTTTTGGTAATTGAGTTTTCAGACTTGGTCTTTGGTTTTCAAAGACAGTAACTCCCAAGTATTTACAAAAATCAATACTGATTTATTTTACTGCCAACAACAATTGCAGGGACACAACAGCCCCAATGAACAGTAGTCATCTGGGAACACTGCTAGTTATAACTGTGTGTCATCTGCATAGCTACGATAGTCAACATTAGAGTTCTGCATTTGACCAAAGGTAGACTATACAGGCTGAACAACAGGGGTCCAAGAACTGACCCTTGAGGGACTGCATATGTCATAGCCATTCGATCAGATTCAAAATGTCCAATGGTCACAACATTTCTGGACCTGAAACATTCAAAGACTGTTCCATTGAGTTTCCAACCTGTTCATCAGTATATTATGATTTACAGTATAATACAGTTCTGTACAAGTCCAGAAATAAGTATATTCTCACTCCTAAATATTTGTAATATTCAACTGTCAGTGGCATTATAACTAAATGGAAGTGATTGGGAATAACAGCAACTCAGTCACTAAGTGGGAGGCCAACTCAGTTGAGAAAGTCGGCAACTTTCTGCACAGTCAATTGCTACAGATCTCCAGCCCTCATTTGACCTTAAGAACAGTGCGAAGTGAGCTTCGTGGAATGGGTTTCCATGGCTGAGCAGATGCATCCAAGTCATACATCACCATGTGCAATGAATAGCATCAGATGCAGTGGTGTAAAGCACACCGCCACTGGACTCTAGAACAGTGAAGATGCGTTCCCTGGGGTGACTCATCACTCTTCTTCATCTGGATATCTGATGGACAAGTCTGGGTTTGGCAGTTGACAGGACAATGGTATTCGTCAAACTGCATTGTGCCGAGTTCTGTGGAGGGGGGGATTATGGTGTAGGGTTGTCTTTCAGGGGCTTGGCTCCTTAGTTCCCATAAAAATAAATCTGAATGCTTTATCATATTATTATGAATGAGATGCCACTTAAATTCTTATGCAAGTGAAGGAAGCGCCACTAATACTTATGGCAATATGGCTCATAAGTAAGATTTAAATAGCAGCATGAGACTAAATGTCCTTAATAATAATAAAAATACATTGTATATAGTGTCCATTTTAAATAATAATAATAATAATAAATAGAACAAATAAAGAAAGTTACATTAAATAAAAAATGAGAATTTTTTTTAATGTGTTTAAAAAAAAATAATAATAAAGCATGCACTTTAACAATTACAGTTGTTTTGTGCAAACCTAAACCTTGTAAATTATATATTTAATTTCTACCAATGTGCACACTGCAGACGAGGATCACAGAATACAAACGAATATGTCTGTTTGAAAGTTATAGGGAAAAATGAATAAAACCCTCTCTCTATGACTCCGGACCACGGTTAAAATTTTGGCCTGGATACAGCCCTGTGCAGGACTAATATTACTGTTCTATTAAGCAACTTAATCATGGGAATAAAAGGCTATTCTAAGGCTAATAAAATTTGTTGATGACTGACTACCTTACTCCCTGGATCCACACCCGCAGACATGCACAAAAACACTCTTTATAATTCTCAATAGTGCCATAATTATAGAAATCCACAAGAGCAGATTTTCACGAAACTAAACTCGCTCCAGTATATTTCCACTGTAACTGCAATCTACTCAGGAAATTAGAATGAATAAATGGAGACACCATTTCACTCGTCAGGCTTAAACAGCTTAAGTTGAAATATGTTATCAGTGTCTGGTCATTGAATTAGCCTCTGTGAGTGGGTTGAAATGAGGTGTCATTGAGCCTAAGATAATAACACAGAGGGGAGGGGAGATAACACAGTGGCTTAGCCATCTAGCTCAGGGAAAGTTTTGACCTTCATGAACTCTGTTGGAACAGGTGTAACAATTATAACAGTTAATTGACCTGCACACCCCTTATATTGAGTCATACAGTCTGGGGTTGTATTGTGAGAGAATCTGCAACTATTTTTTTGAAGATGAATTGGGTGGATTAATTCAAAGTCGCTCTTATCCTTTTCACCTTTTAAACCATGTGGAGGGATCTCTGCACAAGTACTTCACTAAGTGTTTTGAGAAGTTGTTAGCTAAATTGGCCATCTAAAGGGGAAATACTTTTGGGTATTCATGAGAACTACAACAGGCTAGAATTTCACACAAAAAATATGAAAAGGAATACATTTTACTGAGTAACTGAGCATTGTGGTGCTACCACTTGCACAAAACAACTACAGTATTTTCTTAATTGCCCTAATTCTCTTCTAACCCAAACTGACTAAAGACTGTCAGTCAAACTAACATCCGTCCATCCATCAATTTTCTGTACCGCTTATCCTCACTGGGTTCGCGGGCGTCCTGGAGCCTATCCCAGTTGTCGTCGGGCGACAGGCGGGGTATACCCTGAACTTGGTCGCCAGCCAATCGCGTGGCACAAATAAACAAACAACCATTCGCACTCACATTCACACCTATGGGCAATTTAGAGTCTTCAATCAACCTACCGTGCATGTTTTTGGGATGTGGGAGGAAACCGGAGTACCCGGAGAAAACCCACGCAGGCACGGGGAGAACATGCAAACTCCACACAGACGGAGCCGGGATTTGAACCCTGGTCCTCAGAACTGTGAGGCAGATGTGCCAACCAGTCTTCCACCGTGCCGCCCAAACTAACATCCAACAAGCCGTATGCACGCTACAGACAACTGCAACAATAATTTGGGTACTCTGCAAATCAAACAAGTAACAGGTGTCCTTTTGTGTTCCTTGCTTCGCTTTGCTTCCGCATTCACTGTGTGACACTTCTAGGGCAAATCGTGTTGAGGAGTGATGCTCAAATGTGTCTGACGAGAAACATTTAGGTTTCTCGGGGTGTAAGATAGGCCTGTGATACTTTTCACTGCTTGCTGCATTGCAGCGGCAGGAAACATTGATCTGAACAGAGGGAGCTGCAGTCAGAGTGGTTAAAGAACACAGCGTGTGACAGAAACAAAGAGAGACCCCCATTAAAGGCCCCCAGTTGTCAGAAATGATACCCAACATGGGAGAAGAGGCACATTGTGATATTTTAGTTTGTTTTGGTGTTCATGGAGTGTAAACACAAGTATAACAGTCGAAACACAAGTATTGGTACTTTTTTCTCAGATTAAGTTTCATGATATTTATTATCAAGACTTCAAATTACTTTAAGTAGCACTTTAATTAGTCATCCTCCATGAACCTGAAAGTAGCCTACTATATAACAAATAGATGGACAAACAAACACATACAGGATAACATACTCCGCAATTTTCAGCCTGAATATTAAAAAAATATAGATGGTATAATGTGAACCACAGATTGCAGTAAAATCTTGACACACGATTAATTGAGTTAATTGTTTCGCATTTAAGATCAGTGAACCAAATGGAACATCTGTTCATAGTATGTGTTGAATGTGTTTAATACTAGGACGGCAATCCATTCACACAAGCTTTAACTGGGGACAATGAACAGCTTGCTCTGTGTAATCCCTCATGTTTAAAGGGTTAAAAATTCCCCCCGGGAAGTCAATGTAATGTTCTCATAAGTGGAGTGGAAATCTGTGTGTGCACAAAAACTCAGGGTCAGCCACCAAAACCCTGCAGGTCTGTGAATGCATTTCGGAGAGGTGATGTGTGAGGTTTAACCGCCTTAAGCAAGGGCAACAGTGCACACTCTCGCAAGGTTAGCCGAGATAGGAAAATAGTTAATTTCTACACAAGGATGTGTTGGAGTTTTTGTGAAAAGCAACGTGTGTTATCCCTAAGGCCCACCCTTGACCTTGTAACCTGTCTTTCCTCTGTGCCCTTAAAAATACCACCACTCCTTTTTATGTCAACCCTCATGCCTGGCTTCATTCTTGTTTGCCATCTGTGTCTCTCTGAATGCATCTCCCTGCTTGCGCCGCCTGCTGTGTTTTCCATTCTCCTCCTGTCACTTACTCTTGATTTCCCTCTCTGGATTTTTCACCGTTTTGTAGCTTGTTGTCTCTGCTGCTGATTCCTTCTCTCTTTCTCCATGTCTCCAATGCTTCCACCGGCAGATGAAGGACAACCTCGTAGTGTCGAGTGGAGAAATTTTAAGATCTGACTGTCTTCTGGCCTCACAATGAGATGGCTCCAAAGAGTAATGATTGACATGGTTTTTAGCATCCCCTGAGTCTCCTCCAATGATTGTAGAATATAGTCTCCGTCTGACCCAAAAGTTTCTATCTTACCCTTTTGTGAATGGCTATTTTTCACATTTTACACATATAATTTAGGTATGATGTGATCAGGTTTTGAGGCATCACTCCGCACGTAAATACCCACAGTTCACTTCATCTCTCCATTTGTAGCTTGTTTCCATCACAGGGTGTGTTAGCATGTTGGTGATAGCTGTGTTAGCTAGGAAAATAATGTCAAACACTGTAGCAGACTAATCCATTCAACAAAAAAAGAAGAATATGATGTAATAAAACAAAACAATGGAAAATTTTAAATGTAAAATTGTAAATTATTCTTGGAATGTGACTGTTTGTTACATAAATGCAGAGTTGCCTTTAGATAAGATCATTTTTCAAGATACAAGGCATCATCCAGCCAATTTGTTTGCTTTGACTTGCGAACTCAAACTTGAGATACAAGCTCTGTATGGTGCCAGTGAATTCAATTCAACTCAATTCATAATAAGCAGCAGTTTGACAAACATTGAACAAGTCATCAAAGATAAATACACATTTTGTCTTTGAACCAACCACATACATGACTTAAAAAGTGCAGTTTAGCTTAATGCTAGCAAACAATGCAAAACACCACTGACATGCTAATAATTAACATCAATAGTTGCGGTTTTATAAGCGACAGATATTTGAACACACATGATGGAGCAACACATACAAGATAATCTAACAATACTCACACGCATATATCCTTTATACTATAGCCTCTATGAAACATTATTACTATTACAGAAACTTACTTTGTAGTTGTACTGTCGAAGAAGTCTCTTCTTTGTTTGTGTCTGCATGACTGCCGCTTCTCCTCACTAGGGTCGCGGGCGTGCTGGAGCCTATCCCAGCTGTCATCGGGCAGGAGGCGGGGTACACCCTCAACTGGTTGCCAGCCAATCGCAGGGCACATACAAACAAACAACCATTCGCACTCACAGTCACACCTACGGGCAATTTAGAGTCGCCAATTCATGCATGTTTTTGGGATGTGGGCGGAAAACGGAGTGCGCGGAGAAAACCCACGCAGGCACGGGGAGAACATGCAAACTCCACACAGGCGGGGCCGGGGATTGAACCCGGGTCCTCAGAACTGTGAGGCCGACGCTCTAACCAGTCGTCCACCGTGCCGCCTTGCCTCAAAGCCATGAAAATAAAAATAAACAAAACAAGATAAAACTAGATAACAATAGCTCGGTGAATTGTTGCTGTCATGCACGCTACCCGTGCAACCTTTTCTTTAGTCTGTTGGCTCCACCTTTGTTTCCTTTGCTCGTCTCCATGTGTCCATCTTTCACAGTCATTTTCAACATTTTTTAAAAATATCATTGCTCCTGTTTTCGGTTCATAACTTTCTACCTATTGTATATTTTCGCTTGCAGTGCAACTTGTACCTAATTCTTAATCCTATATGACTTCTTCTACCGCTCTCCATTAAATTAATATATGTCCTTTCCATCCATCTCATTGCAACACACTGCCTTATGTTATCTGTGTAGGTTTTTTTTTTTTTTTTTTTTTTTTTTCCACCTGCATTACCAGAGTGATGGAGGTAAGGATGGGAGCGGTCAGATGGAGGGGCTTGTTGGGAAGATGTTGACATGTAAGTCGGCACAGCTGTGCTGAGGTTGCGATGGATGAATACAGTTGGGTGGTCGTTGCGAATACCCTGCTTCATTCTTTAACTGAGACTAAAAGCACCAGCGTTATATAAACGCTGGTCGAAAATATTCCTTCTGACAAATGTAGTTAAGAATGTTTTCCTGACAAAATGCACACGTTACAAATAACATGTTGCAATAACCTGCCAGAGAAAAGGACGGCTTCATCCATCTCAAAGATATTGCACTCTCTTCCTTTGTTGCTCTACGTCAACAAACCAATACTGTGTTATTAAGTATTATTATGTGTTAATACTATTATATATATATATATATATATATATATATACATATATATATTTTTTTTTTTCCATATGGACCACACCCTGAAGTATGACTGAAATGTATCCATCCCACATATTGCAAATCCTGGTAGATTTAGCTAACCATGCCTCTGCTCTGTTGCTGTGTGCCAAATCCTTCACTTTCTATTTCCCTTTATCCAAACGATTTCTTTTCAAGGTACCCTATTGCATGTAAGTGTTTCCTTTGGGAGTTCAACTGATTCCAGTCCTTACACACACACAAAAATTGGTTTCCAAAGTTCACATCTAATGGTTGTATTTTCTTCTCTGTTTTCTAGAACCCTGAAGTTTTTGTTCCGTGTGGTTGAACTGAAAAGAAGACATTACCACCATGGGGAACAAGACAAAATTAAGAAGAAGAAACCACCCCTGTCTGTTTATCTTGCTTTCTGTACCCATTGCTGTGTTGCCATCTGGTTTACCTTTTTCTAATTATCCCGGTTCTCATTTCTGGATTGGATTACCATCTCAGTGCTTGCCAATGGTGACTGACCAGTTCCTGAAAGATCCACCTGTTAGTTTGATCATCATGATCACCACTAATGGAATAAATTTTACAATCATGAACGCCGCAATCTCCTTATTTAAGAAAAAAATACAAGACACAGTCAAAGTTGATGCTGTGGACTGCAGTGAATAGTTTAAAAAAAAAAACAGAAAAGCATACAAATATGTCGTGACATAAAATGCATATCCTGTAAAGGATATCCTCTCCAATTGGACAAGTACTGAGTTTATGACGAAAGTAGACTGGCTGCATTTAGAATTTCCTTCGACTTGGATCTACAAATGCTGACCCCTGGTGTTCTGGATGTAAAAACTGCTCATACATTAATAGCCCAGATTGCAGCTAACATTAGGAGAATTGACAGATGCAAAGTCAACATGTATTCCTTCTATATAATCACGTGGTGAAATGCAACTTTGTAAAAGGAAGATGAGCCGCTGTGAAATGGATTTTAACTTTGACACAACCCTTACATACAGAGGTTCATTCTGGACAATTCATAACTGAAGCGTAGTGATTTGACTCTCAGAGAAAGATGAGCCTTGCCTGGGTTCTGGATGTGAATTCCAAATGTTCTGTCACTAGTCTTGTACAGACTAAGCTGGACTAGACCAAGCGGACCATCTTTTGTACCAGTCTAAAAATTTCCACTGGATTGGACCGCCAAGGACCTCAAACACTCCCTTGCAACTTTCTGGGTCCCCTTTAAACCAGGTGAGTAATATTCAAATTAGCCCATTAACCCAAGCAGACAAGCAGCCAACTGAGAAGTCGTGTCACCCAAAGACCGAGGCATCTTAATTAGTGTTACATACCCACTGACAGTCACCCCGGCCTTACACCAACTGTGGCTCCTGCTCCAAGACACACTACACTTGCCTTTGTGTCCTGCTACGGTGATTGGATGGGTGCTGGTTAAATGCTGTCTAATTGCTGCCAGATAGACAATTAGAGAGTCACCTTTGCTCAACAAAGTGTTTTCTTATTACACTTGCCTGACGATATCTCAACGGGCAACAAGAAACGCGTCACACCCTCTTGTTTAGCTCTTTTGGTGTCTGACTCACGTGGATTTCACAGTCTCTTCCCTTTCTCTATCTCCACACTTCTTTTCCATCAGATGTCTTTTTCTTAAATATATTTTCGTCATCTTGCACATGACAATTTGGGTCTATCAGCTGCATGTTTTTGGTCACGAAAACAAATTGTGACACACTAACTGTAAGAAAGGTGGATATGGCTGTACAGTATGCTCAAATATTCTTGTGAAAGACCTGATATATGCTCATCACACACACATGATTTTTTTTTTAATACAGTATATATTTCTTAACAATTAAGGCAAATTTGTATAACAAATTTTAAAAAATCATATTTCAGACACGCGGCCTGTTTGCAACATAAAACTATTTTTTTTTGTTGACCTGTGCTGTTCATGTGTTCGCATACTAATACACATACACTTTTATGGACTTTCAACTGTAAGCTTATCCTTATTTCATCCCTATCTTTATCCATGTATTCATTCTTCTATTTTGTAACAGCAAGCGTGCAATCAAAAAATAATACCTCTTATTTTGATATTGAAAAGATAATGATCAATGAGATTGATTTGACCATGTGGCCAAGTCAAGCACTACTGACAGAAAACATTGCAAGTGAAGCAGATAGTTTTCTCCATTTTACTTTCTTTTAATATGACTAATACAACATTTATTTAAATTACTATTGACTATATAGTCACATTTAAAAATATATATATATATATTTGAACCACTTTACAAAAACACATTATCATGAACTGTCTGAACATCCCAAGACTTAATTACATCCCTCAAGCTGCTGTGCATGTCACCTGCTGGTTGTTCCCACCTCACTGCTCCCCCCTATGCCACCATCCCATTCCTCGTGTCCATCCTGTTTAGTTGTCATAAAAGGCATGCAGTATTCAGAGCTAGTCTGAGTCATAATGATCACACATGGTTGCTAGAAAAGATTTTGATAAGGTTAAAAACATGTTTGAATGGATTCTCTAATCCCCTCCCCCCAATAACGCTCTTAAAAATAGTTAGAAGAAGAAGAAGGAGAATTTCAAACATACAGGGCGATAGTTTTGATTGCGTAGGTGGTAATATCATCAAGACACAGTTTGTGCCATGTCTTGTCTGTTAATTTAAGTTTACAGTTGATTGCCGCACAGTCTGATTCCACTCAGTTTGATATCCTCCATCTGTGAAAATTGCACTGCAACATGCAAAAGCAACCCCTCGTTGCCGTTCCGTCTAGTTCTTTAGCCATTGGATAAAGACATTGGAGTCATGTGTTGTTATCGCAATGTAAATGTAGAGGAAATGCATTCGCTGCGTGTGGGCTGATTGGCAATACTGTACAACATGACACATCCCGTGGCTGAAGAGGCTGTGACGAGGATACATGTGCCCATGCATACATTACTGAGTTTTTACACAAACAGGCGCCCTAGTCACTTGGATGTGCCCTGGCTTGTACAAACGTACAAATAACAATGGGCTCTGTGGCCTGCAGTGGTAACACATCGTTTTCCATGCATGTGTTCACCAGCAACTATCTAACCTGAGTTGGTGCCACACTAGAGCATAATGACACCCGAGGTAAGGTGGGGAGGGAAAAGACAGGGGAAATTAAAATAATGTTTACAATGCCTTTACCTGGGGTAATAATATTTCTGGGGAAATTAACAAATATACAACCCAAACCAACAAAGGAAAAAATCACTTAGCCAAGGGCAAACAATAACGTCAAAATGTAGATTTCTTCCTCGGTTGATATTGCATGTAATGGAAACCGAGAAAGTAGGAACGAATTAAATAAATAAATAAAAAACTGAAACAGGTTGAAAGAGGCTCATTTACAAACTATGCACACAAAGTTGCTCCCCTGGTACGACATCTATGTATTATACATGTACTCTACATATGTTCCAGTGCTATCTTATCGTCAAATGTCGCTTTATGGATTGAACTGTGTTGCTGAGGAGTAGAATATGGGCGGAAAGCTGAACATGTTAGGCAGCTTTGTTTAATGGAAATACGGGAAAAGGGGGATAGAAAAAAGGAGGATTATATAAAGGGGAGGAGAGCAGGAAATATGAAGCAAAGAGTAACCAAGGAGGGAATAAGATAAGGCTGCGAAGAATAGAAGAAACAAGGAGCTTTGTGGCTCAGCTGAGGTGAGGACGAATGTGCGTTGTTCTATTGTGGTATTAGATACTGTACATTCAGTTCCGGTAACATAAATAACATAATACATACAGTAAATGTTTAAAGATTTTGTACAGTCTAGCATTTAATTAATATAATGTATATACACTGTATATGGAAATATGTTCACTTAAAATATGACCAGCCACTGGGAAAAACATGTAACCCATCCAGGGGGGAAAAAAATAAAGAAAAAGCTGCAAATTCAAAATCATCCGACAGCGACCTTGAAACAAAATACTAATTTTATTCATTTTGTTACTCAATACAAGTATAGAGTAACAAAAACCACTGAGTTTGAAAGGTCTGTATTTTCTGTATGCAAGCATTTGACCACCATTGGGATTTGTTATGGGAAATAAGTGCTTACATCATGTAGCACATCCTACAAAATGCAACAATTTTAAAGACCTTCTCAATATCCTTTCTTAATCTGATGTTCCGTGATCTTGCTTATTACTGATACTCGTGATTTGCGATTGGAAGGTTAACACTTATGCTGACGCTGTGTATTTCCTTATGCGCAGGATAAAATGATGAGGAGATTGCAGTGTGCAGCATTTGGAAATGGAGTGTCAGAATGCTCACATGCTCTCTAGTGTCCTATTGGTTTGGCAAATTTAGCGTGTTAGGCAAATATTGGTGGGTATTTGTGTTATTTATAATGCCATGCTGAATTGGGCCATAAGGAAATTAGGTGTACCTGTTCTTGTTAGTGTCTCTTTTTTGGCTGTATGATATAATTTGTTAGAGCTTTCAGAATTGGACAGATTTCAAGTATGATAATGCCAAAATACCTGGGAAATTAAAACATCATGATAATATCTCCCTGGTGCTGTAACAGGAAAGACCAGTAAGGCTGAAGATTAGGAAGACAGGAAGGTGTAAACTGTGAGGGAGAGAGATTGTAGACAATCCTGGATGGACCTTGGATGAGAAAGCGACTACGAACACATAAAAGAAGACAATGTACAGTCTCAAAACGTTGATATGTAATTAAAGACCCAGGCAGATTCTGGCAGTATTTCTGGGAAAAACAAAGATATTGTCTGGCGAGAAGATGAGTCAAGATGGACTGAGCTCTTAGGAATTGTTTCCTAGCAATGGGAAATGTGAATTGGAACTTTGTGATGTGATTGAAGAGATTGTGGCCAGTGAAGCAACTCTGCTAAATCATAGCAGCAATGCAGAGCAGATATTTTTGCGGCTTCGGTGAGAATGCTAATCAATGAAGGAAGGTTAACACTTAAAGAAAGGGCAAAAATTAAACAAGGTCCAGAGGGAAAAAGTAGAAATAATAGATTTTTGTAAAAGGAACATTTTATTTCATTCTATGTGTGGACATTCTCTTATGTACAGTAAATATCAATGCACAGATATCTGAGCATCAACAGGATTGGTTGAATTTACTGTCCGACATCAATTTCTCAATGCCAAAGAACACAGTTTCGCATGATTCATGTCATGGACATAAGCACATATGTGGTGTAAATGGATTGTTGTTGTCTTTCATATTTTATTCTGGTTTCATTAATCCGTTCATATGCTGTTCTGTATATGCAGTGTTGGAAAGATTACTTTGGAAACACAATTGGTTACAATTACAAGTTACGCATTTGAAACAGTAAAAGTAATGCAACTATTTTCAATTACTTTCTCGAAGTAATATAAATAATTACATTCAATTCCATTTAGATTACTTTTCTTAATTTTGAATGAATGCATCAACAGAACCTTTCCTCGAACAAAAGTGAAATAAAACCCTCGTAACCTTTTCAAAATCTCAGACCAACTGATAGATTGCACCACAAGGTGGCGCTTTGAGGAAATGAGAAAATTTGGAAAATGATGTCATGTTTGAGACTACCGCGGAATGGCATGTGACCAGAGAGAACCAATCACAAGCGTCGACTTTAGAAGGTGCAAGTCTTATGGTTAGTTAAATTAGTTAAATTAAACTGTAATTTAACTAAGCATTTTCTCCCAGTAATGTAATCGATTACAATTACATATATTTTGTAATTAGATTACATAATCTCTTTACATGTAATTAGTTACTCCCCAACAATGTATGTTTCTGTTCATTACATTTATTTTCATTGTGTGTCATCATACAGACACCCCCACACACACACAAACACATGCACACAACACACATGCACACTGCGTCAAGTTATCATTAACATTATTATTATTCAAAAGCATTTTTTGTGGGGACCAAAACATGTACCCTGGATTAAATGACAGAACAATATTCATTTATTTATAAATATTATTTTTCTCTTTTCAGGCCCAGATCTGTCATATCTGAAGAAAAAAAGCACAGTTCTCCTTGACAACAAAAAAGAGATGAAAACCGCAGTGCATCAGTGTCAGTCATCTATCATCATTCTTTTTAACCTTTAGCCTCACTGTCATTCAGTGTTGTTGAATATTTTCATGTGCAGAACAAATATGGTATGCGAGTATATTGACGGCAAATTGTTTACAGCATTGTTTGCGGTAGGTCTCGGCTCCATTTACATCACAATCGCATCGTTATTGTCATCATGGATTGGAGTGTGTGCCCAGCATGAATTACCTAACATCTCATCATAAGTTTCATTTGATTCCTTTGGAGAGTTTTCCATTTGTGTATCTTGGAACAGGCCGCATGATCCACCTGATTATCACTTTAATCTTCCTCACGCTTTGGCCCATGCAGGTGGAATTCAGGATGAATAAGTACTGTTTCTGATATGTACCACCCATGTCTGTCTCCATTGAAATTATGGTCATTAGGGTTATGATCCCCATCATTTCAGATTATTTTGGAAGAATACCTGCTCCAGATGGAAAACTGTGATTCTTTTAACCTCTTGCGGAAGAGACTCACCCACATTCTTCCTTACCAACACACCTTCCTTCTGTGTATGCTTTTTTTCTCCTTTGGTCTCTATCTTTTGTATGTGTATATAAAGCAATTTCAAATCTTATAGTTTTGTACATGTACTTTTTATGGTGTGTGAATATTTTAATTAAAAAAAAAGAAGTGTGGACTTTCCAACTGAGTAGCTGCTTGCCTTGTTTTTCTTGTTGTTGATTGTGTGTTTACTGTAGGTCTGTTTTTCCTTGCTGCAAAGAAATATTTTTGGGACATTTTATTGGGCTGTAAAATGTTTGTATGATTAAGTAAATTTGGCTGGCGACTACTTCAGGGTGTAACCCGCCTGTCGTCCGAAGATAGCTGGGATAGGCTCCAGCACGCCCGTGACCCGAGGATAAGCGGTACAGAAAATGGATGAATAGAATTTATTTATCTTTTGGAAAAAAATACTTCAAACTTTAATGGGACATATTTTACCAAACCAATTGTTTCTAGTATTTGGGATTTAATATTGTCTCTATGGTGCCTCAGTAAGCATGTGGAATATGAATTAAAATCGGCCACGCATTCTTGAGTCCCAGACGTTTTTCTGCCGATAGGTCAGGTCATTCGAATTTCTCGAGCTTATCGACGTCACTAGCGAAGAGCTCTGCCTTCCCTTTCAACTCCCGAGCCAGCACTGTCAACATAACAAACACGTGTGCTCTTACAAGTGAGTCTTCTGCACGGAGGCAAACAATCAGAGAAAAGGGGTGGTCTTTCCCAAATATCGACAAAGCGGATACAAAACTGGGTCAAACAGAAGTAGCTGTTAGAGGGGCCTTTTCTGGACACTCATATGACAAAAACAAGTGTTTTGTTTTTGTTTTGTTTTTTCACGAAATTGACACGTTTACACTTTTACAAGTCCATGTTACACAGTCACTCTATAGAGGTCTAAATAGCCAAAATATGGGACCTTTCAGATATCCTTTAATGGGAAAGAAAACGAAAATGAGGCTAGACTCAATTTGCCAACACTTTGTACTTACTTTATACTTATCAGCCACATCATGAGGTTGGGTAGAATCACTCACAAAGCATCCATCCATCCATCCATTTTCTGAGTCGTTTCTCCTCACTCGGGTCGCGGGCGTGCCCAGCTATCAACGGGCAGGAGGCGGGGTACACCCTGAACTGGTTGCCAGCCAATCGCAGGGCATACATAAACAAACAACCATTCGCACTCCCATTCACACACGCAATTTAGAGATTTCAATTAACCGACCATGCATGTTTTTGGGATGTGGGAGGAAACCGGACTTCCCGGAGAAAACCCATGCAGGCACGGGGAGAACATGCAAACTCGACACAGGCGAGGCCGGGGATTGAACCCCACACCTCAGAACTGTGAGGCAGACGGTCTAACCAGTCGGCCACCGTGCCACTCACACAGCAGTAGTCACAATATTAAGACCGTTCATAAAATAGTAACCTAATTTTTCATCTTTTGTCAATTAAAATTGACAATACGTACTTCCTTGTTATTGAACATGACGCTGAGTCACATGTGTTCCTCATTATCTTCCCCACAGGTGCTAATGACTACAGTGAACATAGCCTATATCTGTCTACACTAGCTCCCTCCTGCTCCTATTATCTTCTCCTCCTCTCATCAATTCCCCCCAGCCCCTCTTGTGCTTTTACTTCATTCTTCCTCATCTCTCACCCCCTTCCATTTCTTCATGACTCTAATACTCAGTTAGTGCGACAATACACAACTCCATTCTACTCCATTCCTCAGTTCTGTGCTCCTAAGTTTGTGGCAGCCTGCCAGCAGTAGATCAGCTCCCTGCCAGGTAGATATTAAGCAGATAGAAAGAAAAGGATTGTGCTATATTAGTTGGGGGGGAGGGGGGGGGGGTGTAAACATGGGGCCTTGAGTTTGACACCTGTGCGCTCCTTTGCAAGCTTCATTTTTTATGATACTGGTGGGAAAACAGGCTAGCTTCCAGAAGTGCAGGTAGGAATTTCATAATGAGGTTAATTTCTTTGGAGGAGGCAGGAAACAATGCAAATAATATGACAGGCATGACACAGAACAGTAACAATCAATGCAGGTGGTAGTGATATGACAAACACTTGAACTGGGGAGCTGTATGCTTATGCAATGCATCCCAGTGTGTAGACCCAATAAGATTGGAAAAACATCATGTGCCCGAAAAGAGATCAAACACAGGAAATCAAACTAAAACTAATTTACAAGTCCAATGCCGCACTGGGTCTGTAATATCGTTGAGGACTGTAGTTTCTGATGCTGTGTTGATGTCTACATGGGTGGAATCCACCCAACTTGATTTTGAATTTTTTTGGGCAAGTTTTTTCAGGGCATGAAATGTTTTTTTTTTAGAAAAAAAAACAATGCGTGAAACGGATTTTATTCAAAATACTCTCAATCTTGGTAGCAGTCAAATATTTAATTGACCTACTTGTCATCGCAGATAGCGAGTCTATTTCAGGAGAGTGAAATCAACCAAGCAGTGTTACATTCCGTCAGACCATAAACAAGGTGAAATAAAGTTATTTCCCCACAATGATTCAATAGATCGAAAAGATATGTGCATTGAGGTCAATGGCTGGTGAGGGACAGACTTTCAGATATGAATGAACCCAACCAAGTGCAAGTAACTTAAATTTACCATTTAATTTGTCCCTTGCACATTGACTACTGGTAATCTGTTATATCACATTTCAGCATCCAGTTTAAGATAAATAATGATCTTAAACTGGATAAGATAAATAATTATCTTAAACTGCATACAGAATAACAATTTTTGCAACCCTAAACCAAACCAAATACACAATACACCAGAATGAAGAGTACAAAAAAGGTCCGAAGCATTCTACTTTTAAATGATTTTACTCTATTCTAATTTGGCACATTTTTTTTATCGTATTGCATACAAATGGATCATTTGGGAACTTGCATAAAGTAAATATCTTTCACTGATTAGACAACATGAACAGTTGACATTTTTTTCAAATCACTAATGCGTTTCTATGGAACACAATGTCTTTTTTTCTTTTGTCCCCAATCCAAACATAGCATTGTACTCATTATTCTTGGCATTTTGGGACTATCAGATGCTTTCAATTTAGTTGAAAAATTGCACACCAAAGAAAGACAAGTTAATTTATTAAAAAAATAAATGCATATAATAATTTCCCATTGCTGTGCCCTGTGATTGGCTGGCGACCAGTTCAGCATGTACCCCGCCTCTCGCCTAAAGATTGCTGGGATAGGCTCCAGCACGCCTGCGACCCTAGTGAGGATAAGCAGTACAGAAAATGGATGGATGGATGAATTTCCCACTGGAATAATAAAAAATACATTTTTAAACATGTAAATGTTTTTTTTAGTAATTTTCTTCTAAATGGTTTCTAACCCTAGCCTTTCCATACAAAACCTGACATTAACCGTCACTCCTGAAAGTAGCATTATTAATTGTTTACAGATGAATCATGAACAAACTTGATTGATGAATGAGGATTAAAAAACATGAGCAAAATCACCCTTAACACATACAAATCCTAACATTTTTCAGACATATATTTACAGTATAAGGGCATCACGTGCTGGTTTACATTTTTCTAATCTCTTGAGATAAGCGGAAAAACTGCTCTCAACACTGGTTTTTAATCTAAGGCTGGAGGAACACCACAATAACTCATCAACTCGAGTTCAACTAATTATAACTAATTATAAGTTTCCGTCCTCTCTTAGCCCAGTCTCTTGAATGAGCAAACTGCTTTGAAAGAACAACAAAAGGGGACAGACTTTAATCACTAATGTATCTATCCATCCATCCATTATCTGAGCTGCTTATCCTCACAAGGGTCACAGGAGTGCTGGAGCCTATCCCAGGTATCTTCGGACAGGAGGCGGGGTACACCCTGAACTGGTTGCCAGCCAATCGCAGGGCACATATAAGCAAACAACCATTCGCACTCACATTCACACCTACGGGCAATTTAGAGTCTTCAATTAACCTACCATGCATGTTTTTGGGGATGTGGGAGGAAACCGGAGTGCCCACACAGGGACGGGGAGAACATGCAAACTCCACACAGGTGGGGCCGGGGATTGAACCTCGGTCCTCCGAACTGTGAGGCAGACGCCCTAACCAGTCGTCCACCGTGCCGCCCACTCATGTATCTATGAAACTTAAATTATCTCAAAGCAATTAAGTGGTTTTCCAATCTTAGGAGGAAGTAGTAACCTTAACAGCAATAATGCGGTTATGATTGACCAAATTTTGCATTGTGCATTATATTTGAAAACCATGTAAAGGCAATTCAGAGATTTGTTTCTAAAAACAGTATACAATGGAATCTCGATAAAACGGACCTCGATATAACAGATACCGAATAAAACGGACCGTCGGGACTGAACCATATGTCCAAAAATAGTTTTCATTTGTCACTTAAACTGTCGTTAACAAGATCTGTTAGTTCCAAAATTGTCCACTGTTGTTGACTGGCGCTGTGGCGCAATGCAGGCAGAGAATGGGACTGACATATTTCCGGGTCACAGATATGCAAAAAAAGTAGATCCAAGTCCAAAAAATATGAAACCCTTGCCTATGTGGCGGCCGTATTGAATGTGGGCATTGATGTGGCAGCCATGTCATTGATGGCTATATCTATTGTCTATTGTGCCATAGAGTGCACGCAGAAAGGAAGAGAGAGAGAGAGAGAGAGAGAGAGAGGAGAGAAAGAGAAAGAGGAAGAGGAAGAGGAGAGAGGCATGGTGGCAGTTTTATCTCTGAGGAATACATAACACAAGTCTCTGGAATCTGGAGCATGCTATTTTTGGCACAGTAACAGTTTTTGGGTTTTTTTTTTTTATTTTATTTTTTTGTCAAGCCTTTCACCTTAGGAACCAGATTTGGAACTAAGAAGCACAGTCAGTACACACGGCTCATGAAAGAGACTTGCCTATGATGAGTACTGTACATCAACAATGTCACCATGACCAAGCACACCGACATGGTTAGATTGGATAAAATGTGAAACTTTCAAACATTGTCAAGCATTTTTTAAATATTTATTTATAATAACTTTGTACTGTCCTGGGCATTTTAGGCCACGAAAAAAACCTATAAAACAATAATTTTGTACTGTACAGTAGTAAGGGTGCATATGGCCTCAAGAAAAAGAAGTGCTGGAATGCACTCGATGGAATGGACAATCGGATCTATAGGACGACCCCCTGCCACTGTTAGAGCGTTCTATCCAGGTTCCACTGTATGTTGTGTGTATGTTTGAAGATAATTTCTAAATATGTACAAAGACTGAGAACAATGTCGTACTTCTTTTTTGTCAACAATGTAGTACTGAATTGTTGCTACATGGCGTTAAACTCTTTTTCACCATTTAAGTTGTCTGGATTTTTGGGGTGTGGCTAAAGCAAAGCGCGGTGACGCACTTGGGCTTCTGGCATGAGTCGGCCCTCCCCTACTTTATTAAAAACGTGATTTCCTTCTCAAATCAGTGGTTTTCCTGGGCAATTGTGAGTTATTTATCACAAGGTCCATTACA
The DNA here is from genome assembly GCF_024500275.1 of Phycodurus eques. Taxonomy (NCBI): domain Eukaryota; kingdom Metazoa; phylum Chordata; class Actinopteri; order Syngnathiformes; family Syngnathidae; genus Phycodurus; species Phycodurus eques. The sequence continues at coordinate 23,040,335 of NC_084531.1, forward strand.
ACCATGACAGCATGTTAGCCAGCAAGCTACGCCTGCAACCCGAAAAACCCATCTTCCCTGGATGCCACAATTTACAGAAAAGCTTTGTGATTATTTAGATTCCCAAATGTGATGTATTTTGTATTATTGGGGCTACCGAAATATGTTGAAATGCAAAGCATTGTGGGGTTTATAGCTAGCACGAAGTATATGCTCAAACTTCTGTAGTGTGAGCCACACTTTGAATAAGAAGTGGAGGCATATGCTAGACATACAAATGCATTTGATGGACAGCTGAAAGTTTAGCGGACTGTTTTTTTAAGCGTATTCGGTTGACACGCCCACAATGTCTGAGAGCTGAAAAAAAACTATCGATTTTTAACCATTTTAAAGCCTGTCTTCATATACTCTGTGATATTTGTATTCAATCAAATTAAAATTTGGAAAGCTTCTCTTCTCTGCAGTGTGTCAAATTTATAAGACGTTTTTATTTTCTTTACAGTGACCTACAAAGTCATCATATCCCACAGGATGGTTTTATTGAATATCAACATTTTTAAGAGCATTTGAACTTGTGTATCGTGATTAGGGCTCGTACATCCAGTTGATGCATATTTTGTATTTAGATCAAATAAACTAAATGGTGTCGGAATGAAACGGAGGGATCGTGATGTGAGAAGCGGACCAGACAGATGTTGTGTGGTTTGAGATGCCTTAATTTGCATTGAAATTTCTCTGAAACCATCAAACAAACAAACAAACAAACAATTAATTGGCACCATAGAAATTTACAATACAGTACAGATCTTCCCAGTCCAAATTAAGTAGCAGAGGGTAACTAAAGACGACCACAGAATTTGTGCTGACCAGCTTCCCTTTCTCATTGTTTCTTCAGATAAAAGAGAAGTTGTAATGTTGCACAGTAGCTGACTTGGACGATAAGACAAACTTAAATGTCTGGTTTATCTCAGTGTGCAGATGTTCACTGAATGAGGGAGGTAAAAGCATCCTGCACTTGGTGACAGGTGTTATGGGAAAGGGAGCCTTGGGGCAATGAATTAATTTCCTCCTACACTTAAGTCATGCACAAGCAAATCTCAACCATTCTGCTTTTTCTCTGTGCACGTGCTCAACTGATAAACTAAACTTCAGTGTTTATCAGTTGAGCATCTTGCACTTATTTCTCTCCTTTCCTTTGGTGACGAAAGGAAATAAGAGTGTTACAGACTGAAATACAGAAGACAATTGCTGATGACACAAATTGGACATAACGTTTAATAGAAAAAAATAATTATTTGCTCATAAAAGGGTCACTACAATTGTTAATGCAAAGCCCAGAAGTATACACCACCAATGCATAATGAATGTAAATGCTATATTCGATTATGGTGCTTGAGGTAACACTTGTACCAACTGTAAACATGTACAGCCGATAAAATACTACTACTTCTATTACTACTACTACTACTAATAATAATAATAATAATACATACATACATACATACAAACATACATAAACAATACTACTACTAATAATAATAATAATAATAATTATTATTATTATTATTATTATTATTATTATTATAATACATACATACATTCATACATACAGTACTCTCCAAAAGTATTGGACTGGCAAGGTAAATTCCTATGTTTTTGTTGTATACTGAAGACATTTGGGTTTCAGATGAAAAGATGATTATGAGACAAAAGTCCGGAATTTCAGCTTTTACTTCATGGTATATACATCTAGATGTGTTAAACAACTCAGGACATAGCACCTTTTGTTTGAAGCCACCCACTTTTGAAGTGAGCAAAGGTATTGGAACAGATGTGATTAAATTACCTTAAAGTGAATAACCTTTAATATTTGGTGGCATAACTTTCAGACCGTTACATTCTTCATTGGAAATGCTTTTCCAGGCATTTACTGCAGCCTCTTTCCGTTCGTATTAGTTTCTGCAGGTTTCTGCCTTCAGTCTCCTCTTCAGGAGGTAAAATACATGCTTGATTGGGTTAAGGTCCGGTGATTGACTTTGCCAGTCTAAGACCTTCCACCTTTTCCCCCTGATGAAGTCCTTTGTTGTGTTGGCAGTGTGTTTTGGGTCATTGTCTTGTTGCATGTTGAAGCTTCAAATAAGGGTTATGCCACCAAATAATACATGTTATTATTATATGTAGACATATATCATGTCTGTTCCAATATTAATCCTTACTTGAAAAGTGGGTGGCTTCAAACAAAAGGTGCTCTGTCCTGAGTTGTTTAACATATCTAGATGTAAATAACATGAAATTAAAGCTGGAATTCAGCACTTTTGTCTCATATTCATTTTTTGATCTGAAACCCAAATGTCTTCAGTATACAACAAAAACAAAGAAATAGAGCTTGCCATTCCAATACTTTTGGAGGTGACTGTACATACATACAGTACATACAAGGACTTTGCCAGAGTGTTGTTAGAGGACAGTTTTATTGAAAGTGTCTAATCAAAGTTTAACATTCTGATCGGAATTATTGCGCGAGATAACATCATTTTCATCAGAGTCAAGATTAGATGAGGCGGTGGGGAGTTGATTGAAATATCACTGCCTGCGGATTCATGTCATCTCAGCCTTATTCACATCAGTGTTTATATTCATATGTCCTGAACCTTGTATCTTGATAAACAGACTTTATCTCTTGTCTACCATCTGCGCATCAATCGACACATCACTGGATCTTAAGACCACAGAGGAGCTGTTTAGATTCTACAGCAATTCTAGCCTTTTATTTGAAGAGCTCAAACTCCATGTAAAAGAATTTGTTAGCGGTATTTTTAAATTGAGTTAATTGTTTTCAACCGGGAAGGTCAATTTTCAATCATAAAAACATACTGAAAAGTTGAATAAGAGTATGGATGACTGCAGGATGAAGGTGAAGTTGGTATGGACCTCTTTGGTCAAATTCATTACAGACATTAAATTGTACGAGATTAAGAACTAATTATGAAAACCTAAAGAACTGCTCAACAAGGCCAAGAAGACCTCACGCTAGAGCAGTCGTTCTTAACCTTGTTGGAGGTATGCAACCCCAACAGTTTCATCTGGAGTTCACGGAACCCTTCCTAATTTGAAAAATAAAAACAGGTGTATATTTTATTGTCTGTGTAGATTCTCAGTCATTCAGGTCATGCACAAAATGAACCACGCATCAGTTGCACACAAATTCATTGTGTTAAAAGAACAAAACCAACAAAACTTGAATTTCCCACAAAAAAAACTCACAAAAAATTAAATTCAATGAAAATTTACTGTAAGTGAATGTGAATATTGCTGTTGCCATTCCCCTTGGTAAGAGCCACTCTCATGTCAGAGGAAAAGAATCTGTTGTGAACATTCACAACAAAATCTGTTCCTTTTCTTTATTTCTACAATCCTCGAAAACTGTTCATAGGTAAGAGTACATTTTTGTGCTCTTTTTAATTATTGGATGCGCTGTTTGAAGCCACAGCAATGCTACTCAACTCGTGTATCGTTGAAATGTTGTTCAATAAAGAACAAAGCGTTTCAACTCGAGGCGCAGCAGCGCAATGTTAAACGCCCACCTTGGCGCAGCGTTGCGTTTTGAACGGCATGAACACGGCATTGAAAATGCCGTGTAAAAAGGCTTTTACGGATACATGCAAGCACGCACACACGGTGTGTTTCGAGTCCTCAGTGGACGACATCAAAATCGCTGACATACTAACATTCGATCATGGTATTTTTAACGGACAAGTGAAGAAGAACAAGCGTCTCTCACATTTATTCTCAACTCCTAGCCCCAGAAAGAAGACACATATATATGAGAGGCTACTGAAGGTAGCAAGAAAAAGAGAACTAGTGCAGCAAAGCTCAAACTGTGGAATAAAATACTGCAGTGTCCAAAGCTCAGGCAGAGAAACAGAGTAATCTTAAATTAGCATATGTCATTATTTTTGGTCATTGCTTGCCACGTATACACCACAATTACTATGATTTAAGAATCAGCTCGAGCAATTAAACAACCAGCAGTGGTTGAATTAATTCATTTGGTATTTATGCCGGCGGCACGGTGGACGACTGGTTAGAGCGTCAGCCTCACAGTTCTGAGTACCCGGGTTCAATCCCCGGCTCCGCCTGTGTGGAGTTTGCATGTTCTCCCCGTGCCTGCGTGAGTTTTCTCCAGGCACTCTGGTTTCCTCCCACATCCCCAAAACATGCATGAATTGGAGACTCTAAATTTCCCGTAGGTGTGAATGTGAGTGCAAATGGTTGTTTGTTTGTATGTGCCCTGTAATTGGCTGGCAACCAGTTCAGGGTGTACCCCGCCTCCTGCCCGTTGATTGCTGGGATAGGCTCCAGCACGCCTGTGACCCTAGTGAGGGGAAGCGGCTCAGAAAATGGATGGATGGATGGTATTTATGCCCATTGCCTAGATCAGACTATAGGATTTTAGCCCCGATATTGGCCTGATTAGCTGTCACGGGCTAATTTCCAGTTTGGACCTGACATAAATTGTCGGGACCGACAAAACTTCTTGTAGTGTGACATAATCTACGAGCAACAATTTGGCCTGACAATAGCATAACATGATCTCAATAAGTTTATGTTGCTTCGATTATGCCGCTTCCACCTTTGTGACAGTACGTCAGTATGTTCTGCACAAAGCAGGCTCACAGCAGGTGATTTTATTGATTACAGAAGTTATTCACCTGTATGGATCTCTAAGAACAATGTCTCTGTGGCTATATGACGTCATCTCACAGACATAAACCGCAACAGGAGGGGAGTCTCCACAGGACTCTGAACCTCTCGAGGCCCTCCCCGGGTGAATGACGCTTGCATACATCTGAAAAATGGCATTTTGTCACATTGACTAGTAATTTCTTTCAGGTTCAGTCACTGGTAATGAGATGTTCCAGCTATGTAGTATTATTTTGGCACTAACGCATACAGATCACAACAACGTGAACCCCCGCATGGCGTGGCGATCGAGACAGTACAACAAATGAATGACTAAGACTATATTTGCTATTTGCTATTATTAAATCAATAAAAACAAAGCGCAAAAGGCCTATAAAAATGTTGCAACTAGGATCTCATAGCTCGTTGTGCTTGTCGTGGTGTTGTGAGCACCAGAGATATTAAACAGGCCTCATTTAGAAACAAAATGTTAGCATTTTGTGCTGACAGCGTACCTTTTTTTTTTTAAAAAACACATAATTCCAGTACAGTACATTGCTTACTTACATTGGAGTAGACAAAGGTGGGCCTATTGAATTTTGACAGATTCAAATGACTGCATCCGAATGCATAGTTTTATCCACAGCCTGGGGGTTTGTTTTGAGATTTAGGAACTGAAAAAGAACAATCTCCTCCTTTCCGGATAATGTGTGTCAGTTGTACAAGCACACAATTTAACCATAGTTATCTTTTAAAAGAGTTCAATACTATACAATTCAATACTGTAGAGCAAAAAGGTCAACTTAAAACGCCATCACTGAATTCAACAGCACAGCTGGAAGTAGCAGTGCTGGCTTGAAAGGCACCCTGTGTGGCGCCCCTAGTTGGCTTGTTAAATTCTATGTAACAAGCTATTCTATGTCTAGAATGCAGATTAAGAATACACCTAAACTACCTTATCTGTCAAGAAGGTTATAATGAATTGTTCTTTTGTTCTGAAGGATCATTCTTCAGAAGTATCAGTCATTTGTGAATTTACAGATAAGTAGCCTACTTGTCTCGTACCTCCCTTTTCTCTTTTGAAATTGCAGTTGCAAGACACCTACTCAACCACCAGAGTTATGCTCACAAAAAAAAACATACTATTATTAGATGTGTATATACTATGTCAGTGTCAGTTGATAGTCAATTCACCTTTGTTTTAAAGGGTTAATTGCACTTTTAATAAACCAAGAGATGTCAAACTTGAATAATTAACATTTACAATGAAAGTATATTTGAAATAATTATTTATATATACTTTCTAAACTTTGTATGGGAATTACCAGGAAAAATTTACAAATGAGACTTTCATCTGCAAATTAAATGACTGCCACATACCCAGCAGTTTTTATTTCTTATCGCACATATCAGACTAATAACTGATACAGAGGTCAAGGATATCTCCAATATTTGTCTGTTTGAGATTTTCTTGTCTTGTCTTTCTCTCCAGCTGAGTTGTTCCTAATATTCTCCGCAAGATGCTCGCAACACAGACAAGCCCATATCGTATCATTGCTTTCATTAGGATTTCAGAGATAGCAATATTGCAAAAAATACTGATTAGCTAAGCCTAAGCATTTCAGAATACAGTGAGCTTTTAACAGGCATTTTGCCACTTCAAAGTGACTTTGACTTTATATATTATGACACTATAATTTTTTTTTCTTTACAACGGACTAAAATGTTTTTTCACATACAAAGACTCTTGTATTAAATGTAATATGAATATCATATGAAGATCTCTTTTCCATAATGCTATGAATACATTTTGATTATTATGATACAAATATTTTTTTATCGACCCAAACCTGCAAGTTTTACAAACAATCTTTCAGCAAACCAACCCATTAAAACAAGAATAGGGAAAAATACATACATTATGCAGAAATATTTGCATCATATAATGATACATATAATAATAATGATATCAATTATAAAGTTTGCCATTTCTATTGTTTCATTTACTCACCCAATGAGAATTCATAAGAAATCAGATCTATAAGCAGAATCTATAATGGAATTGTAATCAGTAAAGTCTTACAAGTTCACATCCTTACTCTTGGTTGTTGGACAAGAAGGAGAACACTGAAATTTTGTCAAAAAAAATCTGACTATCTCATGGCACCACTATAAGGTTTTCCTCAAACACCCATGCAGTTGATCGCTATGATTTACACACTTGGCTTTTTTTTGTGTGTTCTAATCAATCGTGAAACAGAATTGTTTTATTTTTTTTCTCGCTATACTGAAGGACACTTGAGAAGGATGGATGTTAGCTGTCATACAAAGATTGAGCATGGATTGTCTGGCTAAAGGACGCTTTCCTAACTCACGAGCGTTTATCGCACAGCTGTCTGTGTGCTTCCGAGCGTGCCTCCATGCAGGGCATTGGTGACTGACAAGTATTGCTTGACAAAGGAAGCGGACAATCAAACATGTGGAGGGAGACATTTAAGATCTTAGGAGAGCTTCTTTTTAGGCAAGGATAGTATAATATTTATTGCATATTTGGCATCTGACTGTGGCAAGTAATTTCTGACTTAAGGTACCTCGATACCAATTTGCTTTGTACTGACAGCAGGGAAAGAGAATACGGACTCGTTATTTATTGGCACGTCTGCTGTATCTTCACAGTTTTGTTGACAGATTAACATTGGACAAGAGGCACATAAAAACAAATAACTATTCACCCTCACATTCACACATATGAAAAATATAGCGTCTGGAGGATTTGAATTAAGCAAATTTAAAAAAAAAAAACATACGGTAGATTACAATGGTAAAATAAATTAAAGCCATTTCTTCTACTTCTTTACGGAATGTATCAGTATGCAATGTACCATGTCACCTTTATCCTCTTAATCCACAGGCAAGTTAAATGCTATTGTGCTGCTATCATTACACACTATTTTCGGTAGCATATACTGTAGCGGCATCCCGCCTACAAGCGGTTGAAATGCAAGTCGGATCAGTATTTATTGTTCCAAACCATGGCAAACTCTATTGCTTGGTGGAAAAGTGGCTTAACATGATCTCACACAATAGAGGAAGAAGAAAAAGGCCTTTTGTGCGAACATAATTTTAGAATAAATGTAACATATATATACATATATCCTTTTTCACCAATAAATAATTATGCTTGTATATAATACCTGCGATTGGCTGGCGACCAGTTCAGGGTTTACACCACCTCTCCCCCGAAGATAGACAGGATAGGCTCCAGCATGCCCGAGACCCTAGTGAGGATAAAGCGGTACAGAAAATGAATGCATGCATGGATGGATGTAAATAATACGGTGAAATGAAAGAAAGGCAAGAACCAGTGGGTGGAACTCATCTGAAGGCCCGTAGATGGCACGGAACATAAATATGACACACGACATTACAGAGCAAGCACATTAGTGACAATTGGAATGCTAATCGCAGGAATAGACACCCTCTCTATACAACGTAAGATCATTTTTAATGGGGAACTCATTTACAGCATCCCAATGGCAGCTGGTAAGGCTCCAGCTTTTAATCTTTTTAAGTGCCTTTTTAAGTTGGTGCAGCTGTAGCAACAGAGTTCAAATGGGATAATCACTTAACTCTTTAACGTCTGTGTGTGAAAGAGAGCATCTATGAACTGAGGATAATTACAGCTACAATACTACGTGTGTTATTTTTCTTATTTTCTTATTTTTTTCCAGTTAACATATAGAAATAAACAATTCAAATTTAAGTTTGACGTCTTTTTTTTCCTACAAGTACAAATACAACAGTTTTGTAATATTGTTCCAACTAGATAACAGAAAATTCAAACTTTTAATTCTTCAGGCATCTCGAGATCTCTCTTCAAGGCGACAGACGGGTTCCTCATCCTCGTCATCCCCTTGTGACGCAGGAAGGAATTGTAATTGTACTTGAAGATTACTATTCAAGTTAAGCTTTATTCTCTATTCATAGTGGTGTCTAAACTCTTCCTAACCGCTTCGTCCAAGTGACTACATGCATGTGTGTATTCCCTTTTATCACCTGTTATTTCCTGTTATTCAGCTTCAGCTTTACGCAGCCCTAGAGTTATGGGAAAGCAGTTTACCCACCTCGTCCATTATTACTTTTGTTGTAATTGTCAGTAAAGTGAAATCGGTGTTTATCGGTAGCATAACTATAGCTTTAAATTCCCAAGAGTCATGGGAGAGCACAACAAACAAACTCAGTCATCATCATTATTGGCATTGCAGTCTCAGAAAACCATAGATTTCTTGAACCTGGGTGTTAGGTTTTAAAAATCAAACTTTTTTCGCTTTTCTTCTAGTTGTGAAATGGTGGCAGTCGATTAGCATCACAGAGCATCATCGCCAAGTTAAAAGTATGAATATCCAGCATTCCAAGCCATTCAAAATTAAGCCCATCCATTTTTTCGAGTTTTTTTCCAGTCACAGTGTGACGACCCATTGAAAACCTTTGATTTGTGTTGAGGTAATAGTTTGCTTGCTGGGCCGTTTTGCACATTCAACCAGTAAACATCCCAATAAACAAAAACAAGCAACTCCCCTGATTATTGTGGAAAATTACAAGTGCTGTGAGCATTTGAAAGTCCTCCCTTGTTGTACGCGACAAGCTCTCCTTTTTTCCTGTTACTTAAAACTAAATAAGACGAACGCATGCATCCGTATGGTGGAATTTATTCACACAGACCTGGTCTCAAATGTAATTATACAAAGAACAATCTTGTAACACAAATATTTTAATAATTCAGAGCCCAAAAATTCTCCTACTCTTTCCTTTTTGCTCTATTTCAATCAGACTTTATCACAATCTGACATTTAATTCAGTGGGCATTTACTGTGCAATATGTCATTCTACTCTATTCCTCATTCTACAGTTTTTTTTATTGTTTACCTGCTATTGATGTCATCTTGTTAATCTTAAACCCAACCATAACTCAACTGTGATGTCTACCGAAGGTATTTAAAATAGAGCTCAATTTACTCATGCCTGGCACTAAAATAGTGCTCGTGAGACAGAAAAAAAACTCCAGATGTATCCAGATTTTCTGTCTGAGCACGCTCTATGCGTAAACAGAGAGCTGTTTACGCTCTATGCGTAAACAGAGAGCAGCTACCTTCAGTAGCCTCTCATATAAATAATATATATAAATAATATATATAAATAATAAAAGACTTGCTGTGGAGAAAATGGGAATGGGAACAAAAGATGCAGAGCGGGATAAACGTGCTCAGTTCATTCAGCTTGCATTTTAAGATGCAAAGAATCTGCTTCACAAAAGCACAAGGCCAAACAATAATAACTAGGACAGAAGAAAATTCAGACAGGTAGTGACGAGAGGAAAGATGGGACAATGGGTGAAGGCGAAGCGTTGCCAATCTGCTATTGCAATGACATCCAGAATCCAGAATCAGAATCATCTTTATTTGCCAAGTATGTCCAAGACACACAAGGAATTTGTCTCCGGTAGTTGGAGCCGCTCTAGTACAACAGACAGTCAATTTACAGAACACTTTGGGGACATCAAGACATTGACAAAAAACAATTGTGCAAAAAGATGCAGAGTCCTCTAGCACTTAGAGCAGTTCGAACGACTAATATTGCAATAGTCCGGTGCAATGACCATTGTGCAAAGGGCGGTGAGACTTCAAGGAGTGTATGCGGTTTAAAGTGACGAGTAGTGCGATCATCTGGGACAATGTTGGTTGTGCAAATGTTACAGATACTCCTCAATCAGTGTGCAAATGGAGCAGATGCTACTCTGGCATGAGTGGCCAGTATATGCAAATAGTGCAGCATGGCGAGACAACTACAGTGAGTGCACGAGTAATACAAAATTGGCCCCACAGAAATGTGACAACAAACTCAAGTCAAAAAATTGCCAGCTTGTTGTAATGGAATTATAGGTTAGGTGTTTAAGAAGTTGATCGCAAGAGGGAAAAAGCTGTTGGAATGTCTACTAGTTCTAGTTTGCGTTGATCGGTAGCGCCTACCTGAGGGAAGGAGCTGGAAGAGCCGGTGACCGGGGTGCAGACGGTCCGAGAGGATTTTGCACGCCCTTGTCTTAGTTCTGGCAGCGTGCAAGTCCTCAATGGTGGGTAGGGGGGTACCGACAATCCTTTCAGCAGTTTTGATTGTCCGTTGCAGTCGGAGTTTGTCCTTTTTTGTAGCAGCACCAAACCAGACTGTGATGGAAGAACACAGGACCGATTCGATGACCGCTGTGTAGAACTGTCTCAGCAGCTCCGATGGCAGGCCGTGCTTTCTCAGGAGCCGCAGGAAGTACATCCTCTGCTGGGCCTTTTTGAGGACGGAGTTGATGTTGTTCGCCCACTTCAGGTCCTGAGAGATTGTAATTCCCAGGAACTTGAAGGTCTCGACGGTTGACACAAGGCAGCTGGACAACGTGAGGGGCAGCTGTGGCGAAGGATGCCTCCTGAAGTCCACGATCATCTCTACCGTCTTGAGCGTGTTCAGCTCCAGGTTGTGTCGGCCGCACCACAGCTCCAGCCGCTCCGCTTCCTGTCGATATGCAGACTCGTCACCGTCCTTGATGAGGCCGATGACAGTGGTGTCATCTGCAAACTTCAGGAGCTTGACAGTCGGGTTCGCTGAGGTGCAGTCGTTCGTGTAGAGAGAGAAGAGCAGCGGAGAGAGGACACAACCTTGGGGCGCCCCAGTGCTGATGCTGCGTGTGGATGAGGTGGCCTCCCCCAGCCTGACCTGCTGTGTCCTGCCCGTCAGAAAGCTGTAAATCCACTGGCAGATGGCAGGTGAGACGCTGAGCTGGAGAAGCTTGGTTGAAAGGAGTTCAGGGATGATGGTGTCGAACGCTGAGCTGAAGTCCACGAACAGGATCCTCGCGTAGGTCCCTGCACTGTCGAGGTGTTCTAGGATGAAGTGCAGTCCCATGTTGACTGCATCATCCGCAGACCTGTTCGCTTGGTAGGCAAAATGCAGGGGGTCCAGCAGGGGACCTGTGACACTCTTGAGGTGGTCCAGCACGAGACGTTCAAAGGACTTCATGACCACAGATGTCAAAGCGACAGACCTGTAGTCATTCAGACCAGAGATTGCAGGTTTCTTGGGGACTGGAATGATGGTGGAGCGTTTGAAACAGGATGGAACTTCGCACATTTCCAAAGATCTGTTAAAGATCTGAGTGAAGACTGGAGCGAGCTGGTCCGCGCAGACTTTGAGGCAGGATGGGGACACATGGTCCGGTCCTGTCGCTTTGTTAATCTTCTGTTGTTTGAAGATGCGTCTCACATCCGGTTCATGGATGGTTAACGCAGAAGTCAGAGGTGTGGTTGTGGTCGCGGCTGCGGCCTGGTGGGTGTGTGGAGTGAAACTGTCCTTTTCAAATCTGCAATAGAAGGTATTCAAGTCGTTGGCTAGTGTGCTATTGTTCTCAGCTTGGGGGGATCGTCGCTTGTAATTAGTCAGCGATTGGAATGCACGCCAGACTGATTTTGAGTCGTTCGCGCTAAACTGTTTTTCCAACTTTGCTGCATAGTTCCTCTTTGCAATGTTAATTTCTTTAGTCAGCTGGTTTCTAGCTCGATTATACAGGGCCCTGTCCCCGCTCTGATATGCGTCTTCCTTAGCTTGGCGAAGCTGCTTAAGTTTAGCAGTGAACCACGGCTTATTGTTGTTGAATGTCCGAAATGATTTTGTTGGTACACAAACCTCTTCACAGAAACTGATATAGGATGTGACAGTGTCCGTATATTCATCCAGGCTGCCAGCTGAATTTTCAAAGACACTCCAGTCTGTGCAGTCTAAACAGCTTTGAAGTTCCATCTTTGCTTCATTGGTCCACTTTTTGACTGTTTTCACTGTAGGCTTCGCACATTTAGGTTCTTGCTTGTACGTCGGTATTAAGTGAATTAAGCAGTGATCAGACGAGCCCAGGGCTGCACGAGGTATAGCACGGTATGCGTTTTTTACCGTAGTGTAGCAGTGGTCTAAAGTATTATTTTCCCTGGTAGGACAGTCGATGTGCTGCTTGTATTTAGGGAGTTCGTGGTTGAGTTTAGCTTTGTTAAAAAATCCTCGAACCACCTTACTTAATAGTAACGTCATTACATTACAGTTCTAACACTGCAGTTGGGTGGCGACCCGTCCAGGGTTTACCCCGCCTCTTGCCCAAAGTCATTTAGGAAGGTTAGAGTTGGCGACCCTATTAAGGATAAGCGCTATTGAAACTGGATGGACGGGTTGATACAGTTCTAACAATGTCAATGTAACTGGTCTGAATGTTATTTTTAGGTTTTGTATTCATTGAATTTCCAAAATCATACACCTTAAATTGTACAGTTTGGATTGCAAACTAAATGTTCTGGGAAAAAAATATGAAAATCTGCTTGCATTTGTCATGCGTTTTGTGGTGCAGTGCACACAAAGCCTTACTGCTCAATACAATATGGCTATATCACAAGTGCAAGGAGGACTGTAAAAAACTGATTTATTTTTGCACAACTCTATTTTGGTTTCTAATTAGTTGACATGAATAAAATACAAATGTATACAGTGCCAACATTTTTTTGCTTTTATCATCCATTAACTTAATTTCACACCTAAAGATACATGAAGTTAAATTGGGTGACCCTTCAGAAAAATAAAATATGACATTCCTAAAGAGTTATTAAAAGGATGGCGACAATTACACTCTTAATCACATTAATATATTTTCCATTCTTTTCCATTCATTGGAGCTTAGGCAGTGTCTCGGGTCGGATTGTGTTCAACTTTGAAGGTCAACTTGTCTATGAAAGTAAAGCAAAGCAAATGTATTTATATAGCACATTCCATACAGAAGGTAACTCACCGTACTTTACATGATTAAAAGCATTTAAAAACAAAAAACTAAATTAAAAAGCAGCTTAAAAACATTTAAAACAGAGAAAAATAAAAATACAATAAAAACAGCATACAGTGCAAGAAATCAGAATCATCTTTATTCGCCAAGTATGTCCAAAAAACACACAAGGAATTTGTCTCCGGTAGTTGGAGCCGCTCTAGTACGACAACAGACAGTCAATTGACAGAGAACACTTTGAGACATAAAGACATTGACAAAAAAACAGTCATTGAGCAATAAAGGGTTAATAGTTATCTGGTAATGCCGGTAAATGTTTTTTAATTTTTTTTGACAATTGTACAAAGATGCAGAGTCCTCGAGCACTTAGAGCAGTTTGAATGACTAATATAGCAATAGGATCATTTAAAAGTGGAAATGCTCTAAAACGCACGAGAAAAAAGAAAAGGACTTAAAAACATGCACACTTTGGGCTGATGTCACTTCTGTTGGCAACTTATTTCATCTGTGTGCAGCATAATAGCTAAATGCTGCTTCACCATGAGTCTGTCGATTTCAGAGCACTACTGGGTATATATTCCACTAGCATTTCTTTCATGTATTAAACCATTTAGTGGATTATAGACCAGTAGTAGAACTTTAAAGTCTATTCTAAAGCTGACTGGGAACCAGTGTAGAGACTTTAGAATTAGAGTATTATGTTCTGACCTCTTTGTTCTGGTCAGAACTCGAGCTGCAGCATTCTGAATGAGTTGCAGCTGTTTAATGCTCTTTTTGGGGAGTCCAGTCAGAAGACCATTACAATAGTCAAGTCTACTTGAGACAACAACATCTCCTGCTCTGCTTGGCACATGAAAGCCTTCACTATGGATATGTTCTTCAGCTGGTAGAAGGCTGTTTTTGTAATTGATTTGATATGACTATTGAAAGTCAGGTCGGAATCTATCACTACACCAAGTTTTCGGATTTAGTCTTTGGTTTTTAAAGAGTGACTCCAGGTATTTACTAACAGCAATCCTCTTTTCTTTACTGCCAAAAACAATTATTTTTTGTTGTTGTGTTGTGTTTTGTTGTGGTTTAATTGAAGAAAGTTTTGGCTCATCCAGTTATTTATCTGTTTTACACTCTAGTCATCTGGAGACACTGCTAGATATAACTGTGTCATCTGCGTAACGATGACAGTCAACATTAAGTTTCGGAAGAATTTGACCCTAGGGTAACATATGGGCTGAATTGGAGGGTTCCAATAACTGACCCCATACTGTAGGTTATTGCTATTTGATGAGATTGAACACTTCCAATGGTTACAAAATACCTCCCTTCCTCCAGGTAGGACCTGAGCCATTTAAAGAGTGTTCCATTTAGTCCCACACAAGTTTACAACCTGGTCAGCAGTATGTTATCCATCCATCCATCCATTTTCTGAGCCGCTTCTCCTCACTAGGTCGTGGGCGTGCTGGAGCCTATCTCAACTATCATCGGGCAGTAGGCGGGGTACACCCTGAACTGGTTGCCAGCCAATCGCAGGGCACATAGAAACAAACAACCATCCGCACTCACATTCACACCTATGGGCAATTTAGAGTCTCCAATTAATGACCCGAGGGAGTGCCCGGAGAAAACCCAACAAGACCAGAACTGTCACCTTTCCCGAGTTAGTGTTCAACCTCATATCATTTAGCACTTTGATAAGAGCTGATGCTGTACTGTGATGAGTTTGGAAACCAGAAAATGAAAATGAGATTTGCTCCTACTGTTGTTTCATTAAATACTGCATGTATTGATAATGCATTGATATTTAATTATCATAAATTTTCTATACCGCTTAATTTGCTTACAGTTGCATGGAGCCTCTCCCACTTGACTTGGCACGAATGGTAGACTACACCCTTCACTGGTCAACACTCAATCGCATGGCACATATAAAGACAGACATTTAATTCACAGATTTTCAATTGATTTGAGAGTAGTTTTTCATGAAGTTTCATGGTCGTTCACAAAGCAGTATCATACATTTTTAACTAGGGTTGGCATATGGTCAAATTGGTTATTGAGTGCTTGATTCAGTTTGACAAAATCATGTAGCGTGAAGTGTAGTTGGTTGATTTAGATTCTAAGTGAGTAAAGGCATTTGTTTAGTTTCATCCAAAAGACACACGGACAATTAAACAATTTGGGAATCGCAAAAAATATGCCTTCATTTACAGTTGTCTGCTGATCCATACATGACAAACCACTGTTGATGTGATTATTTGACAATTAATTACCATAAAAAGATTTTCCCTCACTTTTATATCATCGCAGTTAAGCAGATGACTGCACTGCCTCTTCCTCTCCAAATAATAGTAATGTTGGAGGATATTTTGGTGTACAATATATTTCAAGTGGAAGTAGGTATTTTAGAATCATCATATCCAACTCCCTGCTAAATTGGCTACATACCCCCTTGCTTTGGGGAACTGGTTGATCATCAATTCCCGACAACTACAAACAGTTTCTGACTCCACTTGTTTAATCTGGTATAAATAATGCAATGGCTCATGTTGTCTCTTGCAACACTTAAATTCTACACTGGCACTTTAAAAACACAAAAAGCTCTTTGACGTGCATCTGTCTTTTAACTCTATCCCCTGAGACGCTGGAGGTGGAGTGGGCTTTCTAATAACCGTGGGTTGAATCCTCCAGTGGCCATAAGGAAAGGTCCTTGAGCAAGACACTTAAACTTCCAACAGCACTTCCAGGCATCACCATCAGGGCGATGACTGTGTTTAAAAAAATGTATTTGACATATAAATAGACAGATGTCACAAAAACAAGGTCAACTATCCATTTTCTGAGCCGCTTCTCCTCACTAGGGTTGCGGGCGTGCTGGAGCCTATCCCAGCTGTCATCGGGCAGGAGGCAGGGTTCACCCTGAACTGGTTGCCAGCCAATCGCAGGGCACATACAAACAAACAACCAGTCGCACTCACAGTCACACCTACGGGCAATTTAGAGTCTCCAATTAATGCATGTTTTTGGGATGTGGGAGGAAACCGGAATGCCAGGAGAAAACCCACGCAGGCACGGGGATAACATGCAAACTCCACACAGGCGGGGCCGGGGATTGAACCCGGGTCCTCAGAACTGTGAGGCTGACGCGCTAACCAGTCAACCACCGTGCCACCCAAGGTCAACTAAGTAAGTCAAAACAAATTATAACAGTAGAGCGAGAACTCAAAGTTTTATTCAACATGAGGCCTTTTGATTGGAAAAAAAACATGAAGGACATTTTCATTTGAAAAGGGAGTAGGTCTGTTGGTTGAGATAGGTGCTCATACGACGTGCAGGATTCTGAAAATCAGTGCTGATCTTTGACTGCCTCTTTCACTGACAAAATCCTGAAATTTTAAGTCAGTGGGTGGTGTAGAGGTTGACCAGCTTTTCTTTGGAATGGATGTCATAACGGTTCTCAAAGAGAAAACGCTATTCTTAAACGCTATCCTTGTACAAAACGCTATCCTTGTACAAATGTCTCAGTATTAAAGAATTCACTTTAATGTCATGTATCGAGCAATACACACTTAGAAATCTTTCACATATTGTATTTTTATTGAATTAATCTTTTGAATTACCTTTGGCACTTTATGTTGTACTTCAGCATTCCTTTCCTTATAGCATTTACACGGAAGAAAAAAAAAATTTGTGTAAAAAGGAAACTTTTTACCCATTTTCTTCTTGCTTCAAAATCCAAAAAATAGTTGGGCTTTGGAGTCGGAGGGTCACGGTTCGAGTCACGGTTCGGGTCCCGCTACTAACAAAGGAATTGCAACAATTGTTGGAGTGATACTAGTTTGCATCCTGACTACTGCCGAGGAGCTCTTGAGCTAAGCCCTCAACCCTATCAGCCTCTGCTCAGGACTTTTTTAATTACACATCTCATCTAAGTGTTTGCTGACAAAATGTTGATATGGGGCTCGTGTTGCTGTATTAAGGTCTCTGAGTAAGTTTGCATTTACGCAAGAAATATCATGATGCAAGTCAGAGTAACATGACTTTTCAAAGCATATTTGACTTTTGGAAAAGTGGGCTGGTCAGACTGCAACACAATTGCTGTAATACCTGCAGTTTGCCTTTCAGGCAAAGCAGTCGGTGGTTTACACACTCAAGCTGGTGCTGCTCTACAACCGAGAACACCTCAAATTTACAGCGACTCATGCAAGTACTATCCAGCTCAGAGAATACAGCTTCATGTTGAACACTGTCATCCTAGAAATTCTCGATGAGTGGACCATTTCCCCTGCCTTCTGTTAATGTATTACCAGATTCCTGACAGGCAGAAAACAGCAGGGCAGGCTTGGTGATGTCACCTCATCCACAGAGACAATAAACACTCGTGCCCCTCCAGGATACATATGCTCTCTTACCCCTCATCATTACTGCCATACCTTACATCCATCCATCCATTTTCTTTACCACTTATCCTCACTAGGGTCATGGGCTGCAGGAGCCTACCCCAGCTGTCTTCAGGTGGGAGGTGGGGTACACCCTGAACCGGTCGCCTGCCAATCGCAAGGCACATAGAAACAAACAACCATTCGCACTCACATTCACACCTATGAGCAATTTAGAGTCCTCAATCAACCTACCACGCATGTTTTTGGGATGTGGGAGGCAACCGGAGTGCCCAGAGAAAACCCACACAGGGACGGGGAGAACATGCAAATTCCACACAGGCGGGGCCGGGGATTGAACCCGGGTCCTTAGAACTGTGAGGCAGACGCTCTAACCAGTCATCCACCGTTCCATCGAAAGAGTACCACAGATACATTATTTTCTTCGAGGGTGTTGATGGAAAAGTACAGAGAATGTCAGAAGAAACTACAGTAGAGTGTGTCTTTGTAGAGCTAGACAAAGCCTATGAAAGAGTACCCAAAGAGGAACTGTGGTACTGCGTGAGGAAGTCTGGAGTGACTAAGAAGTATGTTAGAATAGTACAGGACATGTATGAAGGCAGCAGAACAGTGGTGAGGTGTGCTGGAGGTGTGAGAGAGGAGTTTAAGATGGCGGTCGGACTGCATCAGGGATCAGCCCTGAGCCCGTTCCTGTTTGCAATGATGATAGATAGGCTGACAGATGAGATTAAACTGGAACTCTCCGTGGACCATGATGTTGGCATTGTGATCTGCAGTGAAAGCAGGGAGCAGGTGGACGACCAATTAGAAAGGTGGAGGCATGCACTGGAAAGGAGAGGAATTTTGATTTTCCAAAGTAAAACAGAATATATGTGCATGAATGAGAGGGGTGGCGGGGAAAGATTGAGGCTAAAGGGAGAAGAGATAGTGAGGGTGGAGGACTTTGAATACTTGGGGTCAACAGTCCAGAGCAATGGTGAGTGTGGCAAGGAAGTGAAGAAGCAAGTCCAAGCAGGTTGGAACAGGTGGAGGAAGGTGCCAGGTGGGTTATGTGACTGAACAGTGTTTGCTAAGATGAAGGACAAAGTTTATAAAACAGTGGTGAGGCCACCCATGATGTACGGATTAGAGACAGTGGCACTGAAGAGACAACAGGAAGCAAACTGGAGGTGGCAGAAATGAAGATGTTGAGGTTCTCTCTAGGAGTGACGAGGTTGGATAGGTTCAGAAATGAGCTCATCAGAGGAGTAGCCAAGGTTCGATGTTTTGGAAACAAAGTTCGAGAGAGCAGACTTCGATGGTTTGGACACGTCCAAAGTAGAGAGAGTGAGTATATTGGTCGAAGGGTGATGAGGATGGAGCTGCCAGGCAAGAGACCGAGAGGAAGACCAAAGAGAAGGTTGATGGATGTCGTGAGGGAAGACATGAGGGCAGTTGGTGTTAGAGAGGAGGATGCAGACGATAGGCTTACTTGGAAAAGGATGACACGCTGTGGCAACCCCTAACGGGACAAGCCGAAAGGAAAAGAAGAGTCTTGAGATGTCATTAATATATTCATGATTTTAAATACCAATAACAGACAGGCTGATATGGAAAAAGGCTACATTAGTTTTCTGCATACCAAGCACTTTGGGGTAACCACATTGTGCAGTGATTTTATGCAGATTAAATTCTTTGTTTTCAAAATTTTAGAAATATTTTCCGATGTGATTGTAATATATCACTCAAAGGTGAGGAAGGAGGAATAAGGAGATTTAGTTTCATTCCCTTTTCCCTGTCATTGAGAGAAGGCAATAGAAAGTAAATCTGGAAGATTAATCATCTTTGACGGCATAATGTGGGGATAATTTTCTTAAGACGTCTTCCTAAAAATCAAATCCCTGCTATTTTCTGGTCTACTGAATGTCTATAGAAATATTAAAGCTAACAAAGGACAATTTTTCTTCACGTTGTTCGTTATTGCTGTAGAAGTCTTTACCCCATACAACCAAACATTTTACATTGCAACCAATAAGAGAACAAACTCACATGGTGAGTAGTGATACATTTTGGTTCATTTGGACTTTTTACCATTTAAAAATAAATGAAGAAACCATTTTTAGAAACCCACCAATTGATTTCTGTCAGAAAAAATGAAATATATGATTGGCAGTCTCCTTTATGGACATATGGCATAGATCCGCATACATGGAAACTTCATATACACAGACCCAAAATTTGACCCACAATCCTGACCAACATTTTCTTTCTGTGATACATGAGCAGTGTCTGCATCATTAGGGATCATTTGAAGACAATGCCTCCCCAAATGGGCTACTGTGTCATCCACCCCACCCCACTCCCTGCAATGTAGTCTTTTTTTGTGGCAAACTTTAGATAAAATCCATAAAATAAAAGGCCCAGTTGGTTCAGCTGTCATTTGAGAGAGACCAAAATGCAAACAAGTAGAAGGACACCCTGCAATTGGCTGGCGACCAGTTCTGGGTGTACCCTGCCTCTAGCCCAATGTCAACTGGGATAGGCTCCAGCATACCCGTGGCCCTATTGAGGTTAAGCAGTACAGAAACTGGGATGGATGGATAGAGTGGAAGGACACTGTCACATATATATATAAAAATACCGATTACAAATCTTCTAAAGCTAAACCATATGTTTAATTAACGTTAATTTGCTTGCCGTGGCATCAGTAAAAGAAATTGGCATGTGCGAAGTGTGCGACTGCACAGGGTGCCACTCTGGGAGGTGGGGGGCAGCATGCCAACCCCTCCATTGACAAATATAATCACCAACTAATAAAATGTTAGTTAAAGTTGGCGCTCATGTAGCATTTGGAGTGGCAGTGAATGATTACAAATTTTCAGATGCTACAATTAGCTGAGTTGGTTGTATTCTGGCGGCACGCTGACCGACTGGTTAGCACATCTGCCTCACAGGACCGGGGTTCAAATCCTGACCCTGCCTGTGTGGAGTTTCTATGTTCCACATCCCGGTCACAAGCTCTTCCAGCTCCTTCCCTCAGTTAGGCGCTACCGATCAATGCAAACTAGAACTAGCAGATATTCCAACAGCTTCTTCCCTCTTGCAATCAACTTCTTAAACACCTAACTTACAATTCCATTACAACATGATGGCAATTTTTTGACTTGAGTTCGTTGTCACATTTCTGTGGGGCCAATTATATATTACTCGTGCACTCACTGTAGTTGTCTCGCCACGCTGCACTATTTGCATATCTGTTGTTGACCAATACTGGCCACTCATGCCAGAGTAGCATCTCTTCCATTTGCACACTGATTGAGGAGTATCTGCAACATTTGCACAATCAACATTGTCCCAGATTATCGCACTACTCGTCACTTTAAACCGCATACACTCCTTGAAGTCTCGGCGCCCTTTGCACAATGGTCATTGCACCAGACTATTGTAATATTAATCATTTGAACTGCTCTAAGTGGTACCGGGGGGAAAAAAAAGTGGTAAAAATGTACCGGCATTACCAGATAACTAGCAACCCTTGACTGCTCAGTGAATGTTTTTTTTGTCAATGTCTTTATGTCTCAAAAGTGTTCTGTCAATTGACTGTCTGTTGTCGTACTAGAGCGGCTCCAACTACCGGAGACAAATTCCGTGTGTGTGTTTTTGGACATACTTGGCAAATAAAGAAGGTTCTGATTCTGATGTTCTCCCGGTGCCTGAGTGGGTTTTCTCCGGATACTCCGGTTTCCTCCCACATCCCAAAAAACATGCGTTGGTAGGTTGATTGAAGACTATTACTATCCTGTAGGTGTGAATGTGAGTTCGAACGGCTGTTTGTTTCTATGTGCCCAGCGATTGGCTGGCGACCAGTTCAGGGTGTACCCCGCCTCTCGCCCGAAGATAGTTGTAATCGGCTCTAGCACGCCCACGACCCTAGTGAGGATAAGCGGTACAGAAAATGGATGGATGATTGTATTCTATCTAAATTGGAGATTTCAGGCACAGATTCAAAATCCACCGTAACCCGCCCAACAAATGTAAAAGGTTAATTGACACTGACAGTGACGGGCCGCTAAGTGCGGAGCTTAACAACATAACCTCACAGATCACAGCTTTGGTGGAGGTCTGGGTTGTCTTTGTGTTCTTGTTGCTTTGCTATGCATCATTCAGTATAGCTGTCAGCAATATCTATTCATGCATGCAAAATATTAACTCAAATACGGGACTCCCTCCTCTAATGTTGGATCCAACACATCATTCTTTTCTATCCATAGCTTTGGATCATTAAGTCAGTACCAAAACAGCCTTATGAAACATGACAGCATGGAAGACCACATGAGGGATAAGGGGGCACTATAAGAAAGGGAGGACAGAATGTAAGAAGGGGAATGTGACAACAGAGAGCATGAGGGGACAGGGAAGGAAATAAGAAAAAGTGTTAAAACCGATAGGGAGAGACAATGTTTGCAATGTGGGAGGTGCAGAAAAGATTTCACCCATCATTAGTGAAGTTGTGGCAGTCTCTGAAGCTCCCCTGAGGCCTTGATGTGGAGGTTTCTGCTGGGTCATATCTTTCAACTCCACCTGGCTGCTATTCCCATCAGTCAAATTTCTAGCTCTAGTTTCCATTCCTCTGTTGTTTCTTATGAGTGAAAGGTTGACTTTTCCTTCCAGCCGTATCCCTTTTTGAGTCTTATTTAGCGAATGTTTTCGAATGTGCCTTTCAGTAAGTCACTTAACCTTGCTTCATTGAAGTAGCTCAAAAGTGTCAGATCAGCCTCTGGAGCTACTGGGCAAATTTGAGGTTTGAATATTTACCAGAGTTATTGCACCATATTATTTTATTGGATGTGGTTTTAATGGAGTTCTTACTATATGTGTACATAGCAAAATGAGACATGACTCATAAAGACATGACATTTAGCTTGAGTCTTACAAACTAATCACTTCCTCCCAACTATTGTTGCAATATGTTCACCACCAATGATGGCTATGACATCAGAGTCCATTCACATGAAAGATAACCTTTATAACTGTCAGACTAGTTTATCATCATGTTGTCGAAGTAATAAAGTGATTAATATTCATGTGGTGTCTTATCTTATTGTCCGTTCAATTATCAGATGGAGAAAGGTCATGCAGCAATGCCATACAGTATGTCTTAAGAGCCACTTCTTATTTTGTTATCTGTGTAATGTGGGCAAACAAGCATGCTTTGACTGCTACTCCGTTTCTTTTTCTCTGTGTAGCGCAATCATTGTCCGTACTTTTGTAGCGTCCTTGAGCGCATGGAGCATGACTGTCAGTATGGGTGGTCTGTAGTCACATGATTTATTTGGTTTCAATTTCCAGAACCTTAGGATTTGGTAGTCCTCGGTCACCTCTTTTTCCTCTGGTCACAATACCCAATCAGGAGTATAAGTACTATTATTTGATAGCAAAGCATGAACACTGTGGGCGCACAGTGGAAGCTGACAGATGTGGAAGCGGATCTACAAATGAAGCGGATCTACAAATGTGGAAGCAATGTGGAAGCATTTAGCAATCTGTACAAACCAAGATTGCTAAATTGCTGTGCATTTTATTTTGCATATTGAAGGAGGGGTATATGCAAATAGATCAACTTAACAAGTGTAATGTTAAACCTATGACAAATTACACTGGATGATTTTGAATCTTTAAATACCGCATATGAATGGCAGATGACAACCAGAATGCAAAATAATGCCAAGATAGCGCAAAGTAAAATGAGAGGCGGCGTGGAGAACTTGTCCTCTTATGTTAACATTTTCAAACAAAAATTATCGCAACACATTTTCTATTTAGCAGTACAATTTTCCGAGATTCTGAATCATCTAAACGGCTGACTTGGAGCCACTCACAAGAATGAGCCTCATCACCAATGACAAGACTCCTTTCAACTCTGCATTTCCTTGTGGCTTGGTCATTTCAGCGCGATGTGACAATTGGGGCTGGCCTCACCTAAAGCAGGCTGCGGCCCTCCTCGCGTACAATTCCCTTTGAAAAGTGGCCTCACGGATACAAACGACTTGATGATCGCAAGATAACTCACTGCTGGCCTGAAGCCATAGGCGTGTTTAGCTCTTTTTTTTCTTCTAAAGTGCATCCAAGCACCCCCAAAATTGGAGAGCTCTTTAGAATGTTTTGTCACTCTGTGTCCTTTTTTTAACAAGACAGAAAAGTGTTAAAACCATACAGTATATGGTTGAAATATTAATGTTGAAATATTGTAATATTTTAACAACCAAAATGCAATACCCGCCCTTTTGCCACAAAAATCTTTTGAGCCACCTCATCCCTCCCACCTCTTCTGGACTGAGCCGCAAGCCGAGCGTGAGTGCGCAGAACCTTCCGTGCAGTCATAAGTGAGTAGGCCTACCTTGCTTAAACCAGGATATGTGGCATATTTCTTGACATTCTAACACTCAATCTCAACACACTATTATCATTACCAGGCCTAATTTTTGCTGCATTTAACCGTAGGTCACTGTTTATGTTGTTGGGCAGGCGTTAGCTGACACTTTTTCTAGGTAGGAAACATTACAGGTGGTCAGACAGTACCACTGTCCTTTTTGAACTTGAATGAGAGAAGAAAGCTTTTGCCATGTGCATGTGTTACTATTAATGCCAAGGTGCTACTGACGAGCTAACTGACTGGATGCCCATCAGTATTGAAACTTCTACTGTGTGTGTATGTTTTGTTTGTATGTGTGCATGTCTGTTCACACATGACACAGATAGCCTCATCATAGATAAAAAAGATTGTTTTCAGGGAATAAAAGAGCGACGTTCAGGTACGAATTTTAGGTCAAATGGTCTATCTATCTAGAATGATGTTATAAGTTAGATCAATGTATCAGTTTGTATTTCTTATCAGATATAAAACGCATTGTATGGTTATCTATTTATCTATCTGAACTACAAGTATCATATAGTTACAAAACACCTTTTGGTCTTTGTTTGATTTGTATGCAAGATTTTGTATTGACTATTGATTTATAGAGTCATATATTATATGACTAAATAAACTTAAGAAATGCCCACATGCCACCTGAACATTTTTTAAACTTAACCATTTCCCAAAGCCCACGGTGGCATACCTTTATTATAACCCTAATGTTGTGTATGTGTGCATGGCCGCATATTTTGAGAGATAAAATGTGAAGCCCCGAACACCCCTCGCCAACCAAATGCCCCTATCGATGTGCTCTGGATCCGAAACTGTCAGCCCCCTTAAACAGCTGATGCTAGAATCACCTAAACAGACCACAAAAGGAGGAGAAAAAAAACTGAAAATGTTGTGCTGATGTAGTTTGCTGAAAGGATTTCCACTGTTTACTCTTATCTCTCATATCCACTGTTTAGGTTTACAGCCTTTTTTACACCTGTTGCCGCGAGCTGTTTGTGAGTGAGTGAATTTAGTGCCAGCAAGTAATTTAGTGCCAGCAATTTGGGATCTGAGTAAAAGATTGAAATCTTGGTAAATCACACGCAACACACCCACCGAAAGCGTGCACATTCTGTGACAATTTAGCATCTGCTATCAAGGGTGTATTTGTATTGTGTATTTTAATTGAAGTCTTAACCAAACATGTCATTTTGAACCAATCAAATTAAAAGGATATGTAAATCTTTCTTATCTGAGATCTATGCCTTCAACAAAGTTCACATTTACAAGGATTATTTAGACATGTCAATCAAATAACCATTTTAAATTGCCACTACAGCTTTCAACCAAATTGTAAGTCTTTCAAGTTGCAATCAGTTTATTCTTTTAATGATATAAAAATCATTAACATTGACATAGCATAATTATATATACTGTACACACACACACACACACACACATATATATTTAGAGAGAGAAAGCAAGAGAGAGAGAGAGAGAGAGAGAGAGAGCAAGAGAGAGGAGAGAGAGAGAGAGAGCGAGTATACAGTACTGTATATTGGAGTTGACACAGTATATTTAATCTAATCTACTGTAAAAAATGCATTTTATTCAGAAGACAATCACGTATCCCCCCATTCACATACACAGCCTTTCACGCAATCATACACATCAATATGCATCGCACAAACAATAAATGAATCAACATGACAATGTAATTGCAACCTAAATGCATTGCTTAAAAGGAAGCGAAGCAAGCGGAAGCTCATCAACTGATTTGCTTGATTAGTTTGACAAATTTAATATACAGCATGGAGTCACAGTGAATACATGGCAGCATAACTAATTGTCTCCTTTTACATGTAAATGAGCTATTTCACTGTCAGTTTTGCCTTGCATGTCTGGTAAAGCAAAGCGTGTTGGAAGAGTTGAGTCAGAGAGGTTCCGGGACTAGTCCACTATTTGACCTGAGTCTGTAGATGTCAGAGCCCTACTGGGTTAATATTCCACTAGCATTTGTTTCATATATTCAGGACCTAAACCATTTAATAATTTATAGACCAGTAGCAGAAATTTAAAGTATATTCTAAAGCTGAATGGGAGGCAGTGTAGAGACTTTAGAATTGGAGTAATATGTTCTGACCTCTTTGTTCTGGTCAGAACCCAAGCTGCAGCATTCTAAATGAGCTGCAGCTCTTTAAAGTTCTTTTGGGGGAGTACAGTCAGAAGACCATTACAATAGTCAAGCCTACTTGAGGTAAAAGCATGCATAAGCCTCTCCTGGTGTGCTGGGCACATGCAAGCCGTCACTCTAAATATGTTCTTCAGCTTGGTAGAAGGCTGTTTTAATAATTGATTTGATATGACGATTGAAAGTCAGGTCAGAAACTATCAGCACACCAAGGTTTCGAATTTGGTCTTTGGTTTTTAAAGAGAGTGACTCCAGGTATTTACTAACAGCAAACCTCTTTTCTTTACCGCGAAAAACAATTATGTAGGTATTGTTGTGGTTTAATTGGAGGAAGTTTTGGTTCATCCAGATATGTATTTGCTTTAGACAGAACACTTCAATTGAACTGTGGTCATCTGGAGACACTGCTAGATATAACTGTGTCATCTGCATAACTATGAGGGTCAACATTAAGGTTCTGAAAATGTTGACCGAAGGTTAGCATATACAGCCCAAACAAGAGGGGTCCAAGAACTGACCATTGAAGGATCCCATACCGTATATCATTGCCATTCGATAAGATTGAAAACTTCCATTGGTTATAAAATAACTCCTTTCCTCCAGATACGATCTGAACCATTTAAGGACCATTCCATTTAGTCCAACCCACGTTTCCAACTTGTTCAGCAATATGTTATGATCTATTGTATCAAACACTGCCCTGAGATTCAACAAGACAAAAACTGAGACCTTTCCGCAGTCAGTGTTCAACCTTATATCATTTACTACTTTGATAAGAGCTGATTCTGTACTGTGATGAGTTCGGAAACCTGATTGAAATTTGTCAAAAATCCATTTGAGTTCAATTAATCGCCGAGTTGATTAAAAACCACTTTCTCAACAATCTTGGCAATGAAGGGGAGATTTGAAATGGGTCAATAGTTTGCTAACATGGAAGCGTCCAGCATTCCCTTTTTTAGAAGTGGTTTAATGGCAGCAACTTTATGAGGTTTACTGTCGGAAACCCGCCTGACTGAAGTGAACAATTAATTATTTGCTGCAAATCAGCTAGCACAGACTTCACAATAGTTTTGAAAAAGTCAGATGGTGTTGAGTCAAGACAGCTAGTTATCGGTTTCAGCTGCTCAACTGTTTTCTCTACAGTTTTTTTTCGGTCAACTGTATCAAATTCTGGCCTGGTAATAGAGTAATTCCTGGGTGGTTGTAAGTGTTGTATAATTTTTTGTTCATTTTGCTGATTTGTGCTGATACTTGCCCTGATGGATGAATTTTTTTTTTCACAAAAAATAGCAAGCAAATTAATTGCATTTATCTGTTGTGTGAAGTTCTGGAAAGCTATCTTATTGGGGGGAGGGGGGGGGGGTTGTGAGCTTATCAACCACAGCAAACATCTTTCCATCCATTTTCCGTCCCACTTATCCTCTTTAGGGTCATGGGTGAATTGGAGCCTATCCCAGCTGACTCTGGGTGAGAGGCGGGGTACACTCTGAACTGGTTGCCAACCAATCACAGCCACAGCAAACAGAGTGTGTGTATTGTTCAGGTTCTTGCTCATGATTTCAGAGAGCTGTTGTTGTCTAGCCCTGACAAACGGTTTGGTCAAAATTACAAAGACTTTGCTTGTAGAGGTCATAGTAAATTTGGAGTTTATTTTTTCTCCATTTATGTTCTCCTTTACTACATTTTTGATAGAGGCCTTTACCATCATAGTGCTCCTCCATGGTGTTTTAAGGTTGTCTTAATTGTAATAGGAGCAACAGCCTCCATCACATTTAAGACATTTCCATGTGAACATATCCAAAAGTTCATCAACTCTCTATGTATTCACTGTTGGTGACACAGCTACAGTTTCCATAAACTTAGCGCTGGTACTCTCATTTACTGTATGTACAATTTTTTTTAATGACACAGAAGGTGCCTGAACTTTTGGGAGAATCTGTAATTCAAAGGATACTAAAAAATATTGGAAATAGCCAAGTTCTTAATGTCCACTGATAAAATTGCAACATCCTTAGAGATTACTAGGCCTAAAATGTGACCTTGAGTGAGAGTTGGACCTTCATATGCTGAGAGAGGTCGAATCTGTCCAGTATAGCAGAGAGTTCTTAAGAATTTTTTTCCATCCTATTGTCAAGATGAATGTTAAAGTCTCCCATTATGACAAAATGATTGTAGTCAGTACAAATAACTGACAGCAGTTCTGAAAATTGTCCTCCACATATTTTCCATTTTATCTTGGAGGTCTATAAATTATTAAAGCAATAACATTTAGATTACCTTGTTCTAAAAAACAGATGTTTAACAGAGCTGAAAATCACCCAATAAAATTTCTTTACACTGAAATAATTATTTAAAAATAGCAGCAATTCCACTGCCTTTTTTCCCAATTCGACACTTGTTCATGAAACTAGAATTTGTTTGTGTTGCTTCATTTAGAATGGTGTTACTGTTACATTCTGTCAACCAGGTTTCATTAATGAGTAAGAAGTCCAGATCATAGTCATTGATCAACATTGATTTGTTACTCAGTAACCTTATATTGAATAGAGCTAACTTTGCAGAGATAACTGTAACAAATAATTTGTTTGATTGATATTTGATATTAACTATACTAAATTTGATTAAATGGATTAAGCTTTAGAGCAAACATAGTGTGAGTCACAAAACTCACCAGATGCTGTTGTTGTTCTGACGCCTTACATTATGCAATCTCTCCATAATTCAAAAGACATCACCTCCCTGAAAATAAAGCAAAAACAAAAAACAAAAGAGGCTAATAATGTCTGTGTCATCTGTTCACTCGTTATGTGATTTAAAAAAACCTTACCTTATATTTTGAACTTTGAAACAGTTTTGTTTCTTAATAAAAATATCATCCCGGCATTTTTGCATCATATGCATGAGAGGGAAAATATTAAAATAAAGCACCAGTGCCAAAGAACTAAGCAAAAATGTATGTATGTGAGAATTTTCTGTCGGAAGATGTTATTTTTGACAGCTGCTTCACTGGGTGTGACTGTGTATTGTGTATTGTCTGTGTGCGTGTGCGCATGCGTGTGCATGTGTGTGCGTGCATGTGGGTAAATGGCTCACTGATATTTGAATTTGGTAGATAAAAAGGCTTAGTTTGTCAAGTAAAAGTTGAGGTCAGGCATGGTGTTGCAAAATGGATTAAAAAGGAGAAGAGCCTTGTGATAAGACAGAGTGGTTATTGCAAGCATACTGGGTGAGTGAATGGGGAGGGGTGGTGGGGTTCAGAATGGATGCAATAAGATGGAGAATTTAAGAGATTGATGGTGGGAGTACAGGAAAAAAATTAAGAGGAATGTATGGTGGGGAGGCACAAATCCGGAGCAAGCCTGGAGGAGGAACAGCATAGCATTGTGTTGTTATATTCTCTTCCACAGGTGAGAGAGAGGAGGAATATATACCTACTAATTATTTAGTTTTATTAGCGAACATTGTGAAATGTCATTTGGTTGACAACAGATCATTTGGATTTGAAGTAAACTTTCGCCATCTCATCAGTCTCTCAATGTGCATGTTTTCAATGTTTCCGCAGTTATCCTTCCTGTGTGGTTTCACCCCTTCCTTAACTTCCTGTTATGCTAAATCCTCTCCCATCTTTCAATTTCTTGCTTCCTCTCGCACTCCTTCCTTTCACCCCACACACATACTTTCATCTCCTCTCTTCTGCAGTCTTCATAGCAAAACTGCAGCCAATGCAATCATCCCTGAAAGGAATTTGAACACTGGTCATTATGTTGTTATATGAAGGAACACATATGCACAACAAGCGACAGAGTGGATGTACAAGTCAATATATATATGTTTTATTGAAGAACAGCACATGGTCGCAAAGCCACGTTTCCTCTACCTGTGGTATATAAAAAAAATAAAAAATATGACACATTTTACAACATGTAGGCCTTAAATATTCACGTTCACCTAAGCCATGCATGACATTTGCATCCTACATGAAAAAAATAAGCATCTCCATGTCGCAAGGAGACTGCTCAGCTGTGGATAAGGGATGCTTTTCATCCTGTAAATACAAATCAATAAATATGTTAAGTCAGTGGCTTAGCGACCATGTAAAGTTATATGACTCACAGGCACGCCCTCTCCTATCAGATGGCATCATCATGCAGGCCGAAGCAGGAGGGAAGCAAAAAGTTACCAATTTGTTATGTTCATTTTGTAATTTTTATAACTGCCCAACGTGGACTCACAGAGGCAGGATCGAAGCCCTCTGAATGATAATTGAAACAATTAGTGAGTTGATAAGAGAGTGCCACACCTAGCAATAACAGTGTCCTCGTATGTATAACCAAAATCCATCTAAATGCAATGTTACAATTTTAAGCAATTTCACATTTACAAAAATATGTTTCAAGTGGTAATGTTCACAGTTAATGGTGAGCTATAAGGGAAAAGGTCATAGAAATTACATGCCTGTTCTGATTGACAGCAGTTTTATGCTCCTTCAACATTTTCTATGCACTGTGACCGAACAGAAATACATTGTGAGTCACTGACTCATTGTACATCGTGGGTATTGGACCGATTTTTTTAGATTAACCGCGGTTTTTGTCTTCACTGTTTTGGTGCTCTGTGCCCTTAAACCTTCACATCTTTTTTTATCTACAAATAACAGACTCACTGTAGCTGTTAGAAAAAACAGATTTTTTTTTTTTTTGGAGCAGCCTCTGATCAAAACATTGACAAAAAAAAGTTGGGCGCGCGCTCGCTCACCCGTGCTCTCTCTCTAAGTGCCACATGCAGAAAAAAAAAATTCTTCAATAAAGCTGCCGTACATGGGGCGACGTGGCCAAACCAGACTCAACTGTCATGCAGTGTGCTCGTATGCACACAGCACTTCCGCGTTTGGGGTTAGGTGGTACGTTAATTTCCAGCTGGCAGTTAAAGGCATAGTCACAACAATGGCAGCGTTAAACTTGTCAAAGTTCACTCCCAGACTCCTAGAATGTTTACTTGGATTTGCATGGCTCCACTTTCATCTCAACTGTATTTACTGTATATAGCACTACAATACAGTATGCTGTGGTGGTAAAAGAAACTGCAGTGCCCCTCCAGTCCAGTAAGTGGTGGTAATAAAAATAATGAAGGCCAAACAAGCACAATGGCGTCATAAATGGCGACGAACAAGCAAGCATCATCCTGTGTGCGACAAAATACGCCAGAATGGAGGGAACTTAGTTTGCTTTTTCAGCATGTCATATGAAATTGTTCTTGAAACAATGCGAGCGTGATGGAAATCAGTTGAACTTATTCTGCTACCCTTTTGTGGTTTAAATACGCGATTACTATCTATCAGGGCGTGATCCCCGCAGCGGTGGAAAGCAGTGGTTTCAACCCAGTGGATGAACAATTTACACATATCCAAGGACACCTGTGACTATCTCTGCTCACAGCTGGCTGATGAAACTTTTAAGTGACAATGACACACTGACCACCTAGCAGTTAATATACAATAACGAATCTAGCAGAACCATATTAACAGCTGAGCATTTATTTGAAAGACTATAAAGGGCAGGTGGAGATGCAATAACTGCCACCTAAGCAAAATTAAGTTCAGTCTTAACATGTTTGTTGGATAGTTTGTGTGAACTGAATGGGAATGTCTTCCCACTTCACTGGGGAAGCTTCCTTGTTTTCTTAACCTTTTTGTTTCCAAAGTCCACACTACTTTTGGTCGATCTTTTCAGCCACCTCTTATGGGCTTTTTAAATACAGCAGTGTAAAGTATTTGCTATCTGTTAATGTGTTTGCATGACCAGTTTTTGAAAAGAAATGAATGAACAAATTGTACACTGCAGTGTTTTATTTGTGGACATAAAATACAAAACAAACACAGCCAGAAAGACAGTCGGAAATTCCTTGTCCTAAACTCTGGCCAAGTCTGCGTTCTCCGCAACCTGGAGGAGCTCCTACCAGAGCAGCCCAGATCCTCCTCGGCAGTTTACTGGCTCAAGCATTTGCCTTGGTCATTTGCTGTCCTGATGAGCTGCTAACTTGGGATTTCCATTTCTCTGACTCAATCCAGGTTCACATACCTTGTTCAAGTTCCTGTTGACATATAAAGGCAAACTGAATAACAGTATATAATTGAAGTGTCCTACAAGTTATGTGAAATGTCTTACTGAAACAAGTTGCTGCTTGGTTTCAGTTAATTTTAAGATTTAATTGACATTTTTGTTCTTGTTTAGAATGAGTCTTTTAAGCTTATTTTAAGATTGGCTTGTTTTATTGCTTACAATAAGTGTTTTAGGCTTATGTAAAGATTTAATTTCCTTGATTTAATGTTTTAGAGTAAGTGTATCAAGCTAATTTTAAGCTGTATGTAGATTGAGATAGTTTTCTTATTTCAAGAAATCTAAGTAAAATTCACTTGCTGCACTGGCAGATAATTTCACTTATTTCTTGTAAATTTACACTAAAAACAAATGTATTTATCTAGTATTAAGAAGATGTATTTTTTCAATGTCAGAGGGGACACATATGACAAAACCAAGGTTTTTTTTTTTTAATGAAACTGACACTTTTATATTAAGTCCATGTTAGAGAATCACTCAAAGGGGATCTAAATAGCCAAAACATGGGACCTTTAAGTGGAAAAAGTGAATGTGTTAGAAATCTTCTTAATTTAACAAAGGATATTGTTCTAAACACTATATGAAAACTCCTTTTTGCTTGATATAAGTATAAAATGACCAACTTTTAGATATATAGACTAAATAAGAACAAAATGTTATATTTGCATGAAATAAGTGTAATAACCTTACACAGTAATGTGTTAACTTGTATTCAACACTCAAAACAAGATGGAGATGATAATTTGGCT
This sequence comes from Phycodurus eques, assembly GCF_024500275.1. Classification (NCBI taxonomy): domain Eukaryota; kingdom Metazoa; phylum Chordata; class Actinopteri; order Syngnathiformes; family Syngnathidae; genus Phycodurus; species Phycodurus eques. The sequence continues at coordinate 23,073,686 of NC_084531.1, forward strand.
AGATCTAAGACTATAAATCTTGTTAAGATGTAATAATTTTGCAGTGTAGATGAATCACTTACATTGGGTAAAAATTCTAAATGAACGTCTGGAAATTATTATGCAATCAGTCAATACCGTGACGAACGATCGTGCTTATCAAGTGAGCATTTATTCGTACTAATTAGTCCAAACAATGCAAACATGTCCATATCATTCCATGCGAGTGTTTGCCAAGAATTCCATTTTGCTCTCAAAGAACAGCAAATGCTGGTTTACACCAAACTCAGTAGCAAAGAAAAAGGCTAACAAAAGAAACAGATGCAAAAGAACATGCACGTTAGCCTGTCTCATATGTGATTTTGTCAGATGCATGGATTTTCGGTTTATTTTAAGACTCTAATCACCACCATAAATGCCGACACTCCAGACACGCATCTGGTCCAAGGAAGGCCATGTTTATTTGTTCTTTAATTAACACAACAGTTTCTAGCATTGCCATTGCACAAGTGTTCTCTAATGAGCAATTAGCCTTTTAACACCACTGGATGTGTTAGCCAGGCTACCACCATGTTGAGCATTCTTCAATTTAATGTAATGACAGCCATGTTCTCTCGTAAATTCAGATGACGAAAAACTCCCTTCCTCGATGATAATTAAATTAAATATCAAAAGAAATTTAGATTGGTTTATAAATGAGCTAAGGTGCTATCAAAACTTGATCCTGTTTTAAATTTTTGTCAGTTTCTCCTCCATCATAAGGAAGGAAAAACCAAATCTATAGTGCTGCCTATCACCATGGGGTTCCCAGTGCAAGTCATTGAGTGCAGCTTCATCATACAGTATGTGTGACCAGACTAATGTAGTGAGGACCAACGTAACTGCATGTACTGACTTGAATATGAAATGAAAGCAAAATGGCTGCGGAGACAAACAGATTGGTTCATCCAAAAGATAGTGATGAGTATTTCATCAGTGTTGTTACCTTGAGCTGCAAAAATACAATTGTCTTTAATAACTCTTGGAGAGATTGTGGTTGGAGCTAACCGACCACACGAACCAGGAGTTTTAGACAATCGATGGCCCAAAAACTGCTGCTTGCTATTTGGTTTTAAAAGATGCAGGGGCTGGTTGGTGCTGTGGTAAACATTTCCCTTCGACTCCAATCAATCGAGAAGACACTGTCGTAAAAATATGAAATGAAAAACAGGCCAAGGAATGGATTTGATTTTAATATTTAAGAGTCAGCTGGGAGAGACTCCAACATGCCCAAGACCCTACTGAGGGTAAGTGGTATGGAAAATGAAAATGGAAAAATTGTTCAGGTTATACGTGAGCAAGACTTTAAGATACACAATTGTTAGAGGTACGAACGAGTCCATCAGAAAATCGAGCCAATTCTCGAGATTAAAAAAAAACAAAAAACAAACGCTGTCAGAATTTTCGCATTGGAATGAAGCAAGTCAGTCTACTTTTTTTAATCCGTCAAGCACCTTTTACTTTCCCCCGCCATTTAGACCTACTCCACATCACTTCTGCGCATGTACACGTTGTGGATTCACCGAGTCACAGCTGAAGGAGGCTAGCTGTCCAATGAGCTGCATGGATACAGTGGAAATGGAAATGGGGACATCGCTAAACGCTGGCGAAGGAGATCGTGGCGGCAGATTTAATGGGAGTGTGTTGATCGGACACAGCGTGCTGTGAAGCTACATCGGCTAGGTAGCCAGCAGGCTAACTAGCTACCAGGCTAGCTGGAAAGGCAGCAGCTTGGTCTGCGAGGATTTATGGCACCGGCGACGAGTGCAAAACAGATCCAAGATTCTACCTGCGACGAAGCGACGGCAATGGATCTTCGTAAAAGTAAGCCATTTTAAAATAAAAAGAAAACATTTTCTTTACAGAGACACAGTAGCTACAACGTGCCAGTCAAAAGTCAAAATGTGCCTGCATCCTCTCTTACCGGTTCAGTATATAGTTTTCAAATAATCATATTGGACTTCTCATTTGTTGGACAATAATTTTGGAATAATACAAGGTATGAATTCATTCTATTATCGCTCCTTTCCGTCATCACGAATAACGACTGAGGAAAAAATACCCCGTGTCTGAGCACTAACAACTTTGTTAATCAGAAGAAATGCTTTCATCGCGTTGTTTTCAAGACATGTATGTGACACAGTCCACAAACATCTACAAGTGGACTAGTAGACTCACTAGAATTACAACAACACCAGCATTTTAGTTCTTCTTTCAACCATTGTGCAATGGTACACGAGGAACTGTGGATTGACACTACTCACGAAAAGTTAAAGGATATTGGGTTTTAGAGTGAAATTTTAAGATGAAACTAAAATGCACAATCAACATTAAACTTCAAAAACTCAAAATCTTACCAAAAATATTTGATTTATTTCTGGTCTAAAGTCTCAATTAATCTTATTACACTTAAAATTAAATAAATATTTTTTTGGGGTGACAAATTTCACTTGGTTCAAGTTAATTTTTAGTTGAAATAAGTAGAATAGCCGGCATGGTGGACGACTGGTTAGAGCGTCTGCCTCACAGTTCTGGGGACTGGGGTTCAATCCTCGCCCCCGCCTGTGTAGAGTTTGCATGTTCTCCCCATGCCCGCGTGGGTTTTCTCCGGGCACTCCGTTTCCTCCCACATCCCCAAAACATGCATGGTAGGTTGATTGAAGTCTCTAAATTTCCCGTAAGTATGAATGTGTGTGCGACTGGTTGTTTGTTTGTATGTGCCCTGGGATTGGCTGGCAACCAGTTCAGGGTGTACCCCGCCTCCTGCCCGATGATAGCTGGGATAGGCTCCAGCACGCCCGCGACCCTAGTGAGGAGAAGCGTCTCAGAAAATGGATGGATGGTTGGATGGATAAGTAGAATAAAAATTTCCTGTAGAGTATGTTTATTTTTTCCTTTTGAGACTGAGTGCGACTTTCAACATCAATCCTGTCACATTGTGTTGCCAGATTGTGTTTGCAGATTAAGGACTACAGTCCTGTTCTGCTTCTTTTTTTTAAAATTCCTTCTTTTAAAAAAAGACCACCCAAACAACATTTTCCACATGTTTTTGACATTGTAGGGTGAAAGCTGCAGCTGCCTACTAGTGTGGACTGAATGGGTGGCAACAATGGTGAAATGAAATGCCAGTATTTTGCAGCAACATATTGCAAAAAAAACCCCACTATGAACTATTTCATTTTTGGAACGTGATCTTAGTTCAAAATGTTCAATTAAACTATTTAACAATGAACTGAACCAGTTCATTTTTAAAAGTTTGGAACTTTTTAAAAGTTTGGAACTAGTTTGTGTAGAAAATGAACTTTCCCAACATTGGTAATATGAATGTAGTTTTGAATGTGGGTGTTAGTGTGTGTCTGTCCCAACACTTTTACACTGCATTCCAAGCAAATTAGCGCATCAGAAGCATAAAAGTAGAGCTGGGATTTTTTTCTCCTGTGCATTTCAAACAGTACTCGCTGAAGCGGGACATTGCTATGCCCAAAGTGAACATTCATAGAGTCAATGCGGCTTGCTCCATTAACATACACCTTACTTACCCGTCTGGCATGTAGCCTCTCAGGCTCCGTCAGCTGGGAAAGGTTTCGAATTTTGCCACTGTGGCTGAGAACAGGATAAGTGAAACAGAAAATGAAAGGATGATGTATATTTTTGTCAATACTAACATATTTCCCTCTCAAATAGTCAATAATTTGAGTACAGGATGGCATTTCAGACATTTTTTTTCTTTCGCGTTCACGTTTTTTTTACACCAGAAAAAAAATTGTTTTACAAACAAATAATAAACAATTCTGTATGTTGTACATCTTCATATCTATAATAATTATACCATACCAGTGCAATGTACTCATACTACTATTAAAAACTATGATAATATATTACCCTAATAATGTACACATTCTAAACCTTTTTCATTATCATTTCCATCACTGATTGGCTGGAAGAAAGGACATGGTTCTACTGCCTTACAGTGAGAAGTCTGATGTTTCATTTTAGTGCATTATTTTTTTGTCCGGGAGGAATAAGTACATGCAGGTGGAATTTGCAGCAGATTACAGTTTACATTGTTAGTATGATAATAAAATGAAGCAGAGCGATATTTATATTAATACTGAAACTCTGCTACTGCTACGTATGATCACCAGCAGCCCAGCCATGCAAGAACATTGAGGAAATGCATGCGGAAAGCAAACTCAATTCTCTGTCAGCTGCCGCATTGATCATAAGTGAATCTGAAGAGTAACTATATATTTTTAGATCTTAAAATCCAAGCAGAAACAACTATTGTTTTATTGAATCAACTTCACCTGCAGGTCGGATTGCTAATCGTGTTTGTATTTATTTGGGTCGGGTTGCAGAACTAATGGGTTTGTGAGCCATATGAGCTAATGAATATTGACAGGTTGGGCCTGAGCCTAATTTCATAAAATGAATCCATGCAGGAATCTCTTACCAATTATGGGTCCTTGCCCTTTAAATGTTTTTAAATAAATGTAAGCCATCCAAAACATGAAACTGAATTTTTTTTTTTCTTTTGAGTTTACCGCTGCTCCAGCCTGCAGAGAGATGTGCATTTTTGTATTAGTATTTAAACTTGTCCTTGATTCTGGGGTTCAAAAGGCCTCCTTGTTCCTTACTCCGGCCTTGCATTTAAGTTAACCTGGGCCAGTGATAAATAAAGGATGGCTGTCAGGTATTTGTGTCCTTTAGGCACCTCAGACTGCAACAGAAAGTAGTTGTTTGAGATCTCGGTCATCAGAGTAATGGTCAGTAAAAAGATAATGAGGAGATATTACAATGACTAAGTTAATGAGAAAGCAATGGTCATTGAATTGAGGTAGATATGAAGTGTTTTTGGGACTAAAAATGTGAGCTACGTAAATACAACTAATCCAGGCTCCAGTTTTTTCAACCATTAGGCATCAGTAGTATTATACAGTACAGGTAGGATGCGGACTATCATCACTGCACTGAGTAAATTTAGAACATGTGTTGTCTCTTTCATGCCTGAGGTTCTGTTATTGATGAATTCTAAACTTGAAACATGCTTTATCAGCAGAGATGTTTATTTAAAGACATCATGTATGAGTGCAGTATCCATCATCATTAGTGGGTCTTGTGTGTGTGTGAGCACTAAGGGTTTTGTTAAGCCAGAGAGTTTCATCAGCAGTTGAAGCCAGGCAACAAAACATGAATATAATCATAGTCCATGTAACACACAGTTCTATGCCAAACCTACGTAAATAGTTTTCCACCCAGACACCAAAATTCGGCTCAGATTGTATAAGGTTGGTCAAGTGAAGTTTATTTGTGTAGCCCTTAATCACAAAAGAGTCTCAGAGGGCTTCACAGGCCCACAGTTGGCAATAATTGACGACATCCCCTAATCGAAACACCCCGATCGAGCAAGGAAAAACTCAAAACCCCATTTGTGGAAAAAAGAAACATTGAGAAGGGACCGCAACATTCATCACATAGTCTGGTGCTGTACAATGTTCATTACGATAGCAAGATGCTGAACAATGTTCATTAGGATGGCATAGGAGTCCATTTAAGGAGAAAGGAGCCGCATGGGTACACGCCTTCGGTGGTTCTGCCTCAGGACCTGACCCGGTCGGTCAGAGCAGAATTCTCCATGGCAATGACTCCGGGGGAAGAGGTCCACTTCAGATCTCATCCCAGTTGGTCATTGCAGAAGCCAAACAGCAGCAGCCTCAGATTCGGTCAACGTCACCTGGCCCTCTCCGAGCAGTAGACAAGGGGAGAGGAGCTAGGACAAGCAGCAGTAAAACAGGCCTACATGTACAGTAGTTTAACTAAATACCAAACAGTGGAAATAAGTCTTAAATCTGGATTTAAACATTTCTGCTGAGGCAGTAGCTCTCTTGTTTTAGTTCTCTAGTTTCATCTTTGAACCAAGGAGCAAATTTCTTTGGATGCATTTTAAGTCTTGAAGGTGTTACGTTGTTGAGAGCATTACGCAGAGTCAAACAGAGTCACATTAAAGTCATTTGTGAGATTATCAATAGGACCCACGTAAGGAAGTAAGGAAATGAGGCAATTGCCGAGGGTAATAGCACAGCGAGTGCATTAATAGTTGAAGAACTAACATTACGGCTGCTATAGCTTTGGTTGCGGTCAGAACGATGGAAATGGGCCAAGACTTCCGATTTTATGAATGGTCGGACATAGCAGTTTGTCCGGAGTGTATGCCTTAAATCAGAATGGATTATCTGTGATGACCATACAAAGACTAGACTGAGGACCTCACTTTTTTTTTGCTTTACTTTTTTTTTCCCCTTTCTCTGTATTTTCCGAAATTATCCCCATCCACATGTATATTTATAAATTATTGAGAACAATTCATACAGTTCAGATGGCAAACCTGAATGTAGCTATTTGATGCTGCCACAGCAATAATTGAGAAGAAGTAGCTGCAACCATTTGTGTATTTTCACAGAACACAGCCATTGTAATACACTGTTGTTTCTTGTTTATCTATTTGCGAGCAAGGTGGGTGGCGATTGTTTTGCAATTCTTAAAATTACTGAGGTAGCCTGCTGCAACACATCAAACCCAACCCTAAACAGTTATTTGTTTCTAGCATTGTTAGCCTTCCACTCATCATCATCATCATCATCAGAGCATGTGCATAAAATACTGCATATCAGCTACACTAGTGTGTATTTAAACACTTTTTTGACACATAGTCCATAGTTCTCAAAGTATTGTCGGCATTCTCTTTCATGCATGCTCTCACACCATCTGTCCACCTCTTGATGTTATCAATCTAGTTTGTTTTCCCTGTGACCTTTCCTTCAAATTCTCCTTTGATTGCTATCTGTACTACAGTATCTGGACTTCGCTTCAAGTGTGAGAAAAGAGCTTCATCTCCTTCATCTCTCTCTCTCTCTCTCTCTCTCTCTCTCTCTCTACCTCTCTCGCACTCTCTCTCTCTCTCTGTCTCATGCAATGCTGAAGTAATATAAAAAAGCTTGATCATTCTCAGAAAACATTTCATGGAAACACGCCCTAACATTGTAATTTTATTGTCAAAAAACTTACATTGGACCCTCCAAAGTCAAATAAAAGTCCATTCCATGAAGTTCACCTACAGCTATTTTTTTTTCATTCATGTAAAATACAACCACTGCAAAGTAACATCGAAAAAGTGAGAAAAGTCAAAAATGAATGAATGAAAACTGAACAAATTGATGAATATATATATCTTCTGCATAGAAACCAAACATGCCAAGAAAAAAACTCCTTTGCTAAGTGCCCAACCAAACAGTATTTCCAAAATTGACCCAGGGTGTATAGACGATCTGATCATCTCTGCAATCGCACACAGGTGTACTACAAGTCGGTCTATGGAAAAATCACAATGGAGAGGCTGCGACAGTGATACTCTGAACAAGATGTAATCATCATACGTATAATGCTGAACCACCGAAAAGTCACAATAATATTTATTTAGAATGCAAGTATGTACCTGTCCATTTACCTACAGCAGGGTTGTCAAACTTATTTTTGCTGCAGGCCACATCGTAGTTATTGCTTTCCTCAGAGGGCAGTTATGACTGTGAACCCATATAAGTGTGTGATGACCTCAGTTTATTACACATTTACACATACTCTACACAAAACAATTGATGGATTACTAGTTTTGAAATAAGAAGCAAAAAAGGTTGTTTGTTTCACTATTATTCAGTTTATTTTGAAAGGGGGATTGTTACAAAAAATTTGCGGAATATGTTATTAAAAGTGAAGACAATTTGTAGTTTTGGTATTTTAGCAAGAACCATGAAGTTGACGCACATGATTTGCTTTCACAGGCCACATAAAATAATGGAATGGGCCGGATCTGGCCCCAGCTTCGAGTTTGACACCTATGACCTACAGTATGATTGTGGCATGCATTCGAAGTTGCTTTGCTTAGCTTCGTTATTGTCGTAAAATGTGTTTCTGTCCAGGTTTTCAGTATTTTTTGTTTACTGATTTTTGTATTGGTCATGACAGGGTTAGACGACTGCAACCCTTTTTTGTCCGTGACCACAAGATGTGTCTTCTTTCAAGGTTACTATAAAAATTAGAAACTACTTATTGGTTAGTGTAAGATAAAATTTTGCTAGCAAAATTTAAAAGATCCCTGGACTAGAGCAATACATCTATATCTTTCTTCTATAGCCCATGTAAGACTCCAGCTTAAATTGGCTTTTTTCATTGTTACCTCTTGAGTTATGGTGGTTTTCAGCAAGAGCAAGCAAGATAGGAAGGTCAATAACTGTGTGCCTTTGTGGAGGGGGGCGGGGGGGTAAGGGGGTGGATGAAGTTCCGACCAACAAAATAAAGAAAAGAAAAAATGTAGTTGTTTGTTTAGAGAGGTTGTCTTTTGGAGCTTTATATTTTGAGTAAGAGGCAGCAAACCAAAACAAAACCAAAACAAAAAATGCAAAACCTATAAAAGCATTGTTAATTCTATGTGGGATCTTGCCTTTGACATTTTAGCATTCCTAACTGCCATACAAGTATAAAAGAGAAGTTAACCACTGTAAAATAAAATGTACATCAAGTAAACTACTCACCGTTTGAAGACCTGTGGTAGATTAATATTGCAACAATACATCATCAGTAGGGTAAAACTAACCTGTCTCAGAATGGTCTAAACCCAGGTCTTGTTCCCAGCATCATATCATGTGATAAATGTTGGCCACTTACATTCCAGTCTAGTCATCTGCCTCACAGTCACAAGTTCTGGGTTTGAATTTGTTTGTTCTGCCTGTGCTTGGTTTTCCAGTTTCCTCCTGGATCCCAAAAACCTGCATGTTATGTTCATTGAAGATTCTTAATTGCCCGTAGGTAAGAATGTGAGCGGACCGGTAAATGGTTGTTTGTCTATAGCAGGAGTCATCAACATGGTGCCCACAGGCACAATTTGGCAACCAAGGACCACATGAGTCGCCTCCAGGCCTGTTCTAAAAATAGCTCATCAGTGAGATGCCTCAAATAGTTTTTGTGTCACTGTTTAAAAAAAATGGCGCCACTTACCAGTGAGCTGCATTTAATCTGTTTTTATTGATATTCTCCTTAAATCACACTGGTGTACCTTTGGAAATTGACACTAGGCCTACTTCCAAAAAAAAAAAAAAAATAGTTTAGTACAAGGGTCAGTATTGTAGCGCAAAACCAAAACAGCGTTCTTGGAAACAAGCAAGCAGGCGCAATGACGCTGAGATGTTTTACACACAAAATATTTGAATATTCTTTTTATTATTATTTCAAAACGCTTGATCAAACTGGTAACCTTTTGTATAATATAGTTTCGACAAGAAGTAGCTGTCAGTTTCAAAAAACATCCGCGAGCCCTTCCTACAATATGTGCCCTGTGATTTACTGTCGAGCAGTCAGTGCTCTCTTGTCCACTAACTACTGACTAACCACTAACTTCCATTTTTCGTTTTATGGTTATCGTTACACTTTACCGCTGAACTACCAAAAAAAAGCTATAGAAAAAGAAAATCACACTTAATTGTTGAGATTCTCACTCGCCTCATTGGCCAATAACAGTGCAGCACATCACATAGTCTTCTTCTTTATTATTATTATTATTATTTTTTATTGAGTACTCAATATTATAGAATGACAATCATTGTAGGCATATTTTCTCAGTTTCTCTCCCTCTCTCACTTAGTACTTATCTAGGAGGCACTTTTGCTTGCCTCAGCTTGGGAAACGGTCATGTTGTTGGTCGTTTGACGGTGTTTAATATGAGCGTAGAGTTGGGCTGAAACAAATGAATGACAACATTTTCCGCATTAATCACGCCCACTTCAAAATTCTGACCAATCACACAATAGCAAAAGAGTTCTGGCCCAGTGATTTGTCAAGAACCAATTGTGTGAACACTCAAATGAGGGGAGAGAGAACAAACTTCTCTGTTGTTGCATAGTATATATAGACGTCATTAAAGTGGCTCCTCAGTACAATTCATCCAAAATGTGAGGAGGAAATATTTGCTGAAGTGTTCCCAAAATACACTTGACAATGTTTTCAAGAGATTGCTGCCTACACACACTCCAGTGGCGTGCAAAGGTGTTGGAGTGGGGGTAGGGTCGTAGCCCTGGGCATTCACCTGATGGGGGTGGGGGGCATCCAAAATGGTTAGAACGGGCATCAATCACAATGCTCCCAAATTCCCCTGTGGCCCCTGCCCCACCTGTCGTCACCGATTGTTTTGGAGGAGGCCATAAAATACATCTCTGTGCCCTGTGTAGCTTCGAAGCTTTGCTCGCCACTGAGACTCTCTCACAACTTCCTCAGTGTATCACCTTTTTAAAACGTGCGTACATACATTTAGTATGGAGTATCCCAACAAGACAATGCAATGGCATTCAGCCACCGGATGCCGATGTTAATTTTCCATCCAATATATTTCGTAATGTAATACAAAGCAGCAATGCAATAATGAAATTAATTCATTTTAATTATGCTTCTGGTGCAGTTTAAGGAATCCTTTCCATTTCCTGTGTGTCTGTCTGAGTTCCGGTTGGCTCTTACCAACCCATCAAGCCTGTGCCTCGGACCTTTTCCCCTCTGGTTACGACCGACAACGTGTAATTCACGGACCGGAACTTGTTTTTTTTCAAGGTTAGACTTTTACAGTTCTGTATTTAAATCCAAATATCTTGGGCAATTTCCCAAACATTGGGTCCTGGTCAGGTTGTATTGTAAAATGCAAAAAGCTATCGTAGTAATCAAAAACAAAAACACTTGCTTATCACTTATCAACTTAAGTCATTTAAACCGAAACCCATAAATAAAGCTATATTGAGACTCCTTCTACAAGCTTATGCCAAATAATGCAATAATAGATAACCTTAAAAATAAACCAATGCAGCATGAATACGGCATCATATTATCATTATTATGTCACCAATACTTTCTTGTTAATGTCTTTTGTTGAGCAAAAAAGTTTGGTTCAAATAAAAGTTACCGGTAATTGTTTTTGCATATTTTTGGGGCTAAGTGTGATAGTGTAAAAAAAAACAACAGCCAAATAGTCGAGTAGTACGACGGTTCAGTTTCAAATTTTATTTTAAACCATTTTTTGGTATCTAACTATTTAATTTTAGTTAATTACCTATTTTTACAGCTATTTTTTACAGCCGACACAACCTGGAGCTGAACACGCTCAAGACGGTAGAGATGATCGTGGACTTCAGGAGGCATCCTTCGCCACAGCTGCCCCTCACGTTGTCCAGCTGCCTTGTGTCAACCGTCGAGACCTTCAAGTTCCTGGGAATTACAATCTCTCAGGACCTGAAGTGGGCGACCAACATCAACTCCGTCCTCAAAAAGGTCCAGCAGAGGATGTACTTCCTGCGGCTTCTGAGAAAGCACGGCCTGCCACCGGAGCTGCTGAGACAGTTCTACACAGCGGTCATCGAATCGGTCCTGTGTTCTTCCATCACAGTCTGGTTTGGTGCTGCTACAAAAAAGGACAAACTCCGACTGCAACGGACAATCAAAACTGCTGAAAGGATTGTCGGTACCCCCCTACCCACCATTGAGGACTTGCCACGCTGCCAGAACTAAGACAAGGGCGTGCAAAATCCTCTCGGACCGTCTGCACCCCGGTCACCAGCTCTTCCAGCTCCTTCCCTCAGGTAGGCGCTACCGATCAACGCAAACTAGAACTAGTAGACATTCCAACAGCTTCTTCCCTCTTGCGATCAACTTCTTAAACACCTAACCTATAATTCCATTACAATAAGATGGCAATTTTTTTACTTGAGTTCGTTGTCACATTTCTGTGGGGCCAATTATGTATTACTCGTGCACTCACTGTAGTTGTCTCGCCATGCTGCACTATTTGCATATACTGGCCACTCGTGCCAGAGTAGCATCTGCTCCATTTGCACACTGATTGAGGAGTATCTGTAACATTTGCACAACCAACATTGTCCCAGATGATCGCACTACTCGTGACTTTAAACCGCATACACTCCTTGAAGTGTCAGCGCCCTTTGCACAATGGTCATTGCACCGGACTATCGCAATATTAGTCATTCGAAATGCTCTAAGTGCTAGAGGACTCTGCATCTTTTTGCACAATTGTTTTTTGTCAATGTCTTTATGTCTCCAAAGTGTTCTGTAAATTGACTGTCTGTACTAGAGCGGCTCCAACTACCGGAGACAAATTCCTTGTGTGTTTTGGACATACTTGGCAAATAAAGATGATTCTGATTCTGATTCTGATTAGCTGACTTTAACAGCCAGTGGATTCCATTTTCCCCAATTAAAAGTTTTAATGGACACTTTGTCATACAGACCATTACAGTATAGTTGACTACCTAAACTATATATATATTCATTTGGCATGTAAATGAGTTAATATTCTACATTATCATGAAGGTTTATTTATCATTTTTGTGTGTTTCTACACCTCCAATTCCAATGAAGTCGGGACGTTGTGTTAAACATAAATAAAAACAGAATACAATGATTTGCAAATTATGTTCAACCTATATTTAATTGAATACACTACAAAGATAAGATATTTAATGTTCAAACTGATAAACTTGATTGTTTGTAGCAAATAATCATTAACTTGGAATTTTATGGCTGCAACACGTTCCAGAAAAGCTGGGACAGGCTCATGTTTACCACTTGTGTTGCATCACCTTTTCTTTTAACAATATTCAATAAACGTTTGGGAACTGAGGACACTAATTGTTGAAGCTTTGTAGGTGGAATTCTTTCCCATTCTTGCTTGATGTGCAGCTTCAGCTGTTCAACAGTCCTGGGGTCTCTGTTGTCGTATTTTATGCTTCATAATGCGCCACACATTTTCAATGGGAGACAGGTCTGGACTTCAGGCAGGCCAGTCTAGTACCCACACTCTTTTACTACGAAGCCACGCTGTTGTAACACGTGGAGAATGTGGTTTGGCATTGTCTTGCTGAAAAAAGCAGGGGCGTCCATGAAATAAACATTGCTTGGATGGCAGCATATGTTTCTCCAAAACCTGTATGTACCTTTCAGCATTAATGGTGCCTTCACAGTGTAAGTTACCCATGCCATTGGCATTAACACAGCCCCATACCATCACAGATGCTGGCTTTTGAACTTTGCGTCCATAACAGACCGGATGGTTCTTTTCCTCTTTGGCCTGGACACGACAGCCACAATTTCCAAAAACAATTTGAAATGTGGACTCGTCAGATCACAGAACACTTTTCCACTTTGCATCAGTTCATCTTCGATGAGCCGGCGACATTTCTGGGTGTTGTTGATAAATGGCTTTTGCTTTGCATAGTAGAGTTTCAAGTTGCACTTATGGATGTAGCGCCGAACTGTATTTACTGACATTGGTTTTCTGAAGTGTTCCTGAGCCCATGTGGTGATATCCTTTACACACTGATGTCGGTTTTTGATGCAGTGCCGCCTGACAGATCGAAGGTCACGGGCATTCAATGTTTGTTTTCGGCTTTGCCGCTTACATGTAGTGATTTCTCCAGATTCTCTGAACCTTTTGATGACATTATGGACTGTAGATGATGACATCTCTAAATTCCTTGCAATTGTACGTTGAGGAACATTGTCCTTAAACTGGTCGACTATTTTCTCATGCACTTGTTCACAAAGAGGTGAACCTCGCCCCATCTTTGCTTTTGAATGACTGAGCAATTCAGGGAAGCTCCTTTTATACCCAATCATAGCACCCACCTGTTCCCAATTAGCCTGTTCAAATGTGGGATGTTCTAAACAGGTGTTTGATGAGCATTCCTCAACTTTCTCAGTCTTTTTTGCCACCTGTCGCAGCTTTTTTGGAATGTGTTGCAGCCATAAAATTCCAAGTTAATCATTATTTGCTGAAAACAATAAAGTTTATCAGTTTGAACATTAAATATCTTTTCTTTGTAGTGTATTCAATTAAATATAGGTTGAACATGATTGGCAAATCATTGTATTATGTTTTTATTTATGTTTAACACAACGTCCCAACATCATTGGAATTGGGGTTGTATATTGAGGTGAGTGTTGATGAAATGCTGTACGACTGGTGACTTGCTCTTCCCGCAAACCTGCAAAATTGAGTGGACTGCACCTACAGGTACCCTGTTGGCAGAGTCACACAGGGCATGCAGAAACCATGCAAATGCACACATGGACAATGTTACAACTAGCATAGAATCGCATGAACGCACTAGGACACATGCATTTCCTAATTCACATTTAGTCATGCTCCCCCAGACACACGTGCGCACACACACACACACACACATGCACACGCACGCTCATATAGTCATGTGGGAAAATAAAGAGAAACTCTGATATGGATGGTTGCAAAAGGTCAAACGCTGAATGTGAGTACGCAAACCACACACGTGAAATGTTCAAGTACACAGATTCATGCAAAATAAGGGCATACAAATGTATACTGGCACATGGATTTAGCTGTGGGCCTGAAAATAGATAGAAAGCACACGTGAACAATAATGAGATAAAAGTGGGAGATAAAGGATCAAAAGACTGCAAGAGAAGAAAGGTTGAGATAATTGGATGAGGAAAAACAACACAAGATTAATAAAGAGAATGATACACCACAAAGAGAAGAATGTTTCAGAATGAATGGAATGTTTCAGAGAAGCTTGAAGAATATGAAAAGGGAGTGAAGGGAAGAGGGAAATGAAGTGTTAAAGTCATGGAAGACTTTAATAATTTAACTTTAATCTGGCATAAATTCTCTGGGGGGGGGAGAAGACCATCACAAATTACTTCTGAAATAAACTTCCACTGAACTTCCTCTTGTTGTCACAAATTTCCTTTAGAAAGGAAAGGACAAAAAAAAAAAAACCATGCAGCATAAAATTGGAATTTGCTCCTCCCTAATCCTTCACCATACCGTGGTGGATGGGTTTGTGTGTCCCAATAATCCTAGCACCTAAATTGTTTGGGGCTTTCTGCCCCTGGTAGGGTCACCCAGGGAAAACAGGTCCTAGGTGAGGGACCAGACAAAGCACAGACAATTTTTGGAACCTGTTTTCCCATGCCTGGATGTGGATCACCGGGATCCCCTCTGGAGCCACACCTTGAGGTGGGCCTCCTTAGCGAGTGCCTGGCGGCCAGGCATAGCCCAAAGAGACAACTTGGGTCCCCCCTTCCATGGGCTCACCACCTCCGAGAGGGGCCAAGGCGACCAGGCGCATTGTGAGTTGGTTGGGGACAAGCAAGCCCTGAGCTGAGATTTGAACCATGCTAACTGCTAACCATTTATAGCCAACTAATACCCCATTGAAACTAAAATCTATAGTACAGTATTTATTTTGATATATTGTGTTTTATAAAATTTTATGTGACATATTTCATTATGTACTGTATTTGCTATTATTCTATGTACTGTAATTAATTAATTAATTAATTTTCCGATACAGAGGTTCAAACAAACTATTTATATTCACGGACTATACTGTATATATCTTAAATGAGAATAAAAGGAAATATGAACTGTGTGTCTTCATTCCAATCTCTTAAAGAGAGAAATTAAACATTCTGGATGGAGTATTGACCTGTACTGGATACAGACTAGCACAGTGGAAGTCAAAGAAGTAGAGTGAGGATCCAATGACTGAGAAAAAGGGGAGAACACGAGGGACACTGGGGTGGACGTGGCGAATTGATCGGCAGTGGCCTGAGGAGGGAGAAAACAGTTGGCGACACTTGAAGACGACAAAAGCTAGAAGCATGCTCCTGCTGAAAAAAAAATCCAGAGGGGAAGGAAGCCAAAATATGCATTGCAAGAACGAGAGCAAGATAGGCATATTGACGTGTGCTAACATGTTGGCGGGGGAATCCACTTTTCAGAGGACGGACAGCACGTCACTACAGGCAAAACTAAGGTCTGAGTTCAGCGGGAGGCCAGAAAAAGAAGATCAGATACCCTTAGTATTTGTATATATTACTATTTAAAACTATTAACCTATTTTTATACTTGTATGACAGTTAAAAATGTTAAAATTTCCCAGGCTAATGTCCCAGAATTAGTTGCATTGGACTGTAAATCCCCTCCTGGAAGCCGTCACCTTATCGTGGTGGAGGGGTTTGTGTGTCCCAATGATCCTAGGAGGTAAGTTGTCTGGGGCTTTATGCCCCTGGCAGGGTCACCCATGACAAACAGGTCCTAAGTGAGGGACCAGACAAAGCACGGCTCAAAGACCACTTGTGATGATGACAAACTATGGACTCAGTTTTCCCTTGCCCAGAACGCGGGTTACCGGGCCCCCCTCTGGAGCCAGGCCTTGAGGTGGGGCTCGAAGGCGAGCGCCTGGTGGCCAGGCCTGCACCCATGGGGCAGCCCGAAAGGGTAACGTGGGTCCCCCTTCCCATGGGCTCACCACTTGTAAGAGGGGCCATAGGGGTCGGGTGTAGTGCGAGCTGGCGGTGGCCAAAGGCAGGGACCTTGGCGAGCCGAGCCCCGGCTACAGAAGCTGGCTCTAGGGACATGGAATGTCAACTCTCTGGCAGGGAGGGAGCCCGAGCTGGGGTGTGAGGTCAAGAAGTTCCGACTAGATATAGTCGGACTCGCCTCCACACACAACTTGGGCTCTGGTACCAGTCCTCCCGAGAGGGGTTGGACTTTCTTCCACTCTGGAGTTGCCCACTGTGAGAGGCAGGTGTGGGTATACTCATTGCCCCCCAGCTCGGGGCCTGTACGTTGGGGGGACATCGAGTCCGAGTGTTCCGCGCCTCCATTGCTGAGGCGGCCAACCGGAGCTGTGGCCGTAAGATGGTCGGTGCCTGTCGTGGCGGCAATCCCCGAACCCGTTGGTGATGCCGTCAAGCTGAAGAAGGAGTCCTATCGGGCCTTTTTGGCATGTGGGACTCCTGAGGCAGCTGATGGGTACCGCCTGGCCAAGCGGAATGCAACTTTGGTGGTCGCTGAAGCAAAAACTCGGGTATGGGAGGGCTTTGGTGAGGCCATGGAGAAAAGACTTCCGGACGGCTTCGAGGAAATTCTGGTCCACCATCCGGCGTCTCAGGACGGGGAAGCAGTGCACCATCATCACTGTGTATAGTGGGGATGGGGCGCTGCTGACCTCGACTCGGGACGTTGTGAGTCGGTGGTGAGAATAATTCGAAGACCTCCTCAATGCCACCGACAAGCCTTCCCATGAGGAAGCAGAGTCTGGATTCTCTGAGGCGGGCCTATCTCTGGGGTTGAGGTCACCGAGGTGGTTAAAAAGCTCCTCGGTGGCAAGGTGGATGAGCTTCGCCCTGTTCCGAAAAG
This sequence comes from Phycodurus eques, assembly GCF_024500275.1. Taxonomy (NCBI): domain Eukaryota; kingdom Metazoa; phylum Chordata; class Actinopteri; order Syngnathiformes; family Syngnathidae; genus Phycodurus; species Phycodurus eques. The sequence continues at coordinate 23,090,994 of NC_084531.1, forward strand.
GCTCTGGATGTTGTGGGGCTGTCCTGGTTGACACGCCTCTGCAATGGTGCGTGGACATCGGGGACAGTGCCTCTGGATTGGCAGACTGGGGTGGTGGTAACCCTTTTTATGAAGGGGGACCGGAGGGTGTGTTCCAACTACAGGGGGATCACACTCCTCAGCCTCCCTATAGGGGTGCTGGAGAGGAGGGTCCATCGAGAAGTCGAATCTCAGATCCAGGAGGAACAGTGTGGTTTTCGTCCTGGCCGTGGAACAGTGGATCAGCTCTCCAACCTCGGCAGGGTCCTCGAGGGTGCATGGGAGTTCGCTCAACCAGTCTACATGTGTTTTGTGGACTTGGAGAAGGCATTCGACCATGTCCCTCGGGGAGTACTGTGGGGGTGCTTCGGGAGTATGGGGTACCAAACCCCCTGATATGGGCTGTTCGGTCCCTGTACGACCGGAGTCAGAGATTGGTCCGCATATCCTGCAGTAAGTCGGACTTGTTTCCGGTGAGGGTTGGACTCCCCCAAGGCTGCCCTTTGTCACCGATTCTGTACATAACTTTTATGGACAGAATTTCAAGGCGCAGCAAAGGCGTAGAGGGGGTACGGTTTGGTGGCCTCAGTATTGCATCTCTGCTTTTTGCAGATTATGTGGTTCTGTTGGCTTTATCAAGCCGTGATCTCCAACTCTCACTGGAGCAGTTCACAGCAGAGTGTGAAGCGGCTGGGATGAGAATCAGCACCTCCAAATCTGAGACCATGGTCCTCAGTCAGAAAAGGGTGGCGTGCCCTCTCCGGGTCGGGGATGAGATCCTGCCCCAAGTGGGCAAGTATAATGGGGTATATTGGGGTCTTGTTCCCGAGTGAGGGAAAAATGGAACAGGAAATCGACAGGCGGATCGGTGCGGCGTCTGCAGTGATGCAGACTTTGTATCGGTCCGTTGCGGTAAAGAATAAGCTAAGCCGAAAGGCGAAGCTCTCGATTTACATTCCTACCCTCACCTATGGTCACGAGCTGTGGGTCGTGACCAAAAGAACAAGATCCCGGATACAACAGGCCGAAATGAGTTTCCTCCGCAGGGTGTCCGGGCTCTCCCTTAGAGATAGGGTGAGAAGCTCGGAGCTCAGAGTAGAGCCACTGCTCCTTCGCATTGAGAGGAGCCAGATGAGGTGGGTGGGGCATCTGATTCGGATGCCTCCCGGACGCCTCCTTGGTGAGGTGTTCCAGGCACGTCCCACCAGGACGAGACCCCGGGGACAACCCAGCACATGCTGGAGTGACTATGTCTTTCGGTTGGCCTGGGAACGCCTCGGGATCCCCCCGGAAGAGCTGGATGAAGTGGCTGGGGAGAGGGAAGTCTGGACGTCCCTGCTAAAGCTACTGCCCCCGCGACCCGACCTTGGATAAGCGGTAGAAAATGGATGGATGGATGGATGGATGGACTGTAATTAGTTTAAAGTTAAAGTGCTGATATGCATCTACTATTAAATCTGGCCATACCCCTTTGTTTCCCTAGAATCTTCCAAGACTTTGAGGTAATTCCATGCTTCCGAACTTTGGTGATGGCCCTTTTCAGTCCCAGCACGACGTTGACCCAATGCACAAAGATAGGTCCATATCAAACAGCTTTGGAAAGAACTACTGTACCACTAAAAGAAGTCAACCCATATCAACACACACCCTACCACTGGCATCCATGCGCCACCACAATGCTGAATTTTCTTTAATTTCTTACCTTGCTCTTTCTTTTTAGTCAACCTTGTCTGTCTTAAGTCATTCTTGTCTTGTCTGCCACCGTTTGAATATAACTTCTGAATTTGTAACTAAAAAACATTTGTCTTAAACCAAAATTATACTTGCCTCCATCATTTTTTCTTTTTCTTTTTTACATTACTGAGAACCCTGATTGGTCAAAATAGTGTCACATTAAAAAAAGCAAAAAAATGGGATATATTGCGGCTTGATACAAAACATTGAGACAGCTGACTATTGTGTCTGCACACAATAGACAATGGCAAGATTATTATTATTATTTTTAATAAAGCACTTACTGTATCTCATTTTGAAACGGAGCACTTCATGAGTACCGCAAAAGCAAATCTTTTATTGATGCAGCCTTAATGGAAATATCGGGTGAATACTATCTATATGTAACAACAGCATTGTGGGAGGGCCGCATGTAGAACCTGTTTAGAGTGAAGAAGTTAATCAGAGACAAAATGTGTACAGCTAAGTATTGTAAAAGGAAACAAGAAAAACCCAGAATTCCATCACTTGCTTCTCCGAGCATCATTGAGAGCAAAACACATTAGTGAAAGTATTAATCAATATGTTGACTGGTTAGCTGGCAGTGTGCGTCCTCATCTGTGTACTGTATGTGGCAGGCTTGGCTTGACTCATGACGAAACGGGGAGTGGGTCGTCTAACTGGCTCAGACTAAGTCATGAATCCACTATCGAATTGATAAACATTTGAATTGCATGAATGAAAATTTTATGACCCCGATCTGTTGACGCTCTAAACTGGGAAAGCGGCAAAGGGGAATTTAGCGGAAGCGGACCTTGTAGGAATTCCTCCTGGACACATGCTCAAACTGCTAGTTGCTGTCATAAATGGATTATCTCACCACTTTGCAATTTATCACAATTGATTTGTTAACTAGCTTTTTTACACATACACCTAAAAATGGGAATGTAGGATACAAGAACACATTCGGTATATCTTGTAAATAAATAACTACATCTTCTAACAGACGGGTTTGGCTCCATGCAGTGCAGCACAGCCGCAGAAGTCTTCTTGGCATATAGGTCCAGGCTGTCTTCTTTTGTCTGTTTATGTGTCTAGCTTGCTGAGGGAATGATCTTAAATATTAATGCATCAGGAGACGGGAAATGTAATGCAGTGCTAAAAACACTATTCATAGAACGACACCGGTGAAAAACTCCATCAATCAGCAAACACTCCCGATTTAAAGCTTCCTCTGCTTCCCAGGGTGCATTTGGCCTTGGCAATAATAAAATGTTTAATTAAAGCGCTGACTTGCATCCCTCATATTTTATGTATGATGGCGTGCTGTAGAAAACATTCCACTTGGACATTTCAGTATCTCCAAGACGGTATTTGTTTTGTTTTGTTTTGTTGTTGTTGTTTTTTCAACTAAAAAGAATGGTTTTGTTTCAACTTGTCATTGACATCTCTCTTGCAAAAGAAGAAAAGTTGTATAGAAAAATCTGACACTTTCAGAAGGACTCATTTGCTTCCTAATGCTTTTCTTCTCTTGTAACTTAATACAATAACCACTACGACTGAACCATCTTGCAGTATGATGCAGTTCATCTAAATAATAGTAACATCATCAATAGAGTGACCAAGTATCTGGCCAAAGCATGCAAACATTTCACTTGTCAGGTTTTTGTTGAGCTGTTGTTGCTTCATTTTATTCATATTTACAATTTAAGGGGGGAATGAATACAAATCATTAAATCACTGCTCAATGGCTGTAATACGAGCTATGACTTGATGCTTTTTCAATTTGGTTATTGACCTTGGTTCTCATGAACTTTGACCTTCAGAGGACCTTCTACTGGGGGAAAAAAATCTACGAGAGACAATCTGAGAACTGACGTTTGATGTGAGTCCTTGAACGTGTGTTGTGTGTGTGTGTGTGTGCGCGTGTGCGTGTGCGTGCGTGTGTGTGTTTGTTTCTACTGATTCTGACCATGGGATTCAATTCCTCACCGTTTGCTTTCGGTTCAACAAAATTAGTTGGAGGTGGGAAATGAATCTAGGAGGCTCAGCATGCAACATCGCTATTAATGTGTCATCTTCTATTTTTTTTCTTTTTTTTTTCTTTTTTTCATGTACCGTATTATCTATCAGTATTTTTCAATCTTATATCAGTGAACCCAAAAATATTTTTATCTTACCATCTGAGAGATCAACATCAGCTATTATGTGCTCACAGAGCGCATGACCTCAATGCTTTTTTCCCCCTTTTCTCTGAGTGAACTGTTCTCAAGGACAGATATTGAGATTTTTCTAGCTGTGTGTGAGTGAGTGATAAATGTGCAAACTACTGCAGCCAATAATGTAGTATTGAAACATTTTGCTTATTGATTTATTTAGTCGTCACAAAAAAAAAACATTTTGCATTGAGATGAACAATTAAAACATTGGTTTCACTGTGCTAAATTATTTAAGCCACTTTAACAAGTATTTTATGTGGCCAGTGACACAAATTGATAGATTTTAGATAAGGAAATAATTCATTAGACTAATCAAATAATAGGCTCAAACTCATACAGTTCCCACCTGTTGCAGGTTTGAAACTTATTATTGGGGTTCTTGTTTTTTTTTTTTTTTTTTCTGGTGACCTTTGAGGCAGTCCGTTGCAACATTTGTCCTTGGATTTTTATTCAATGCATCTCAATTAAAAACTAATTTCTTTCTTTCTTTTCATCCATCCATCCATCCATCCATTTTCTACCGCTTATCCGGGTCAGGTCGCGGGGGCAGTAGCTTTAGCAGGGATGCCCAGACTTCCCTCTCCCCAGCCACTTCATCCAGCTCTTCCAGGGGGATCCCGAGGCATTCCCAGGGCAAGGGAAGGACGTAGTCTCTCCAGCGTGTCCTGGGTCGTCCACGGGGTCTCCTCCCGGTGGGACGTGCCCGGAACACCTCACCAGGGAGGCGTCCAGGAAGCATCCGAATCAGATGCCCCAGCCACCTCATCTGGCTCCTCTCAAAGCAGAGGAGCAGCGGCTCTACTCTGAGATCCTCCCGGATGACCGAGCTTCTCACCCTCTCTCCAATCACCCTATCCCTATCTCTTTCTTTTCACGCTACATAATCAGTTAATAATAATAATGTTGCTGTTGTTATACATGAGGTTAGATAGAAACTCATACAAAGCCGGGGGCCTAACACATTGCTACACCAGTTAAATCATTTTTAATTAATGTCAATTTCTCTTTGTCCAGCCCCCAGTTCTTGCTGAATGCCTCATTAAAGATAATTTATAGTATAAATGCTTTGTGTCAACAATAAAAAAAATTTGTTTTCTCTGTAAGATATATTATGAATCATCGAGTCATAAACAATACTCCGCAGCATATTTAATTCAACAGCATAACAGCTTGAAGAAATGTATTTGCATCTTCCTAAAATTATTTGAAAAGCAAACATTTGTTTGGGGGTATTACCCTATTATTGGGTCTTGACCTGTCACTATTTTTGTGATGGCTTATCACTGTCAATATTTGCCAGGCCAGGAATTGTGAGAAAACATCTGGTCATTAAGCCTGCACAGTCCTTAATCAGAGATGGCTACGGTTTCCCTTGCGGTCTGGGCTACCATATGTTGTGCATCATCAGTAAATGTTATCTAGATTATATGTCATTTTGCATTCAGTATCCAGGTTTTGTACCCTCATCCCTAAACACATACTCATGTGTGCCAAGCAGCACATGCAGATTGGATATTAATCCAGAGCTAGTGAAATTGTCTTCCAAGATAATAAGATGCACGGTGCACATATGGCGCTGATATTTTGTGTATTGTAAAGTGTTCGACTGATGGATAGCTCGGTAGATGAAGGTAAATTCCAAAGATTTAAAAAGCACATGCAATAATCTTTACCAGGGCACTTCTTGGCCAAACATTATTTATATTTCTGAAACTTTTATTGAACTTTAAAACACAGGGCAACCCCAAAATTCAAATGCCCAAATTGTAGTACAATTTGCAAACCTACAAATGGTTGCACAGAAGCACATTCAATGAGTTGACATGAGTGAGTTGTGAGGACAGATGAAATAAACAACAGAAATGGGGCACATAGTTAAATCTAAAGGTAAAGCAGCCTACTTTAGCTGGAAGTATAGACATTACGTTTCCAGAAATTAAAATTAAGGGAAAGATTTTTATGCAAATGCACAGTATATGCCATGGACGAAAGTGCTTCCACATGTTAAGCCAGCCTGATGAAAAATATTTCACTGGCATATGCTTCTACTAAATTAATGGCCATTAACGCAAAAGGAGACAAAAACAGTGCCACGCAACTGAAGAAAAAAAAAGAAGACTTTACCCCATGCTGAAGAATTCCTTTAAGAGGTGGTCTTGCTAATTGCCTCTCATTTCCACCTATTGTATGTTCCATTTGCACAAAAGTTCTTAAAGAGAAAAAGAAGAATTAAAGAGATGAAACACAAAGGTGTGAATGTAGCTGACAGACTGTGGCCAGTGATTCGAAAGGGCAGACGGAAAGGTTGAAACACAAACAAAAGTGCAAGCTTATTAATAATGCTTGGCGTATATGCGGGAGAACAAAACAAAAAGAGGTTGAATAAATCAGGCCGAAGATCATGCACCACTGGTACATGCATTGTGGAAAACTGTTTATACGGTCTGATAATGGACTGTGGTCCTGCACTCACCTCGGGGCGAAAGGGCAGTGGCCATGGGTATTCAGATTAGGGGGGCATCAAAATGATGGGTGGGCTTGAATCATAGTGTGACTGAGGATAAACGATGTTGAATAGTTTCAGATCGGGAAACTCCGGCATTATCCCCCCCCCACCCCCCGGCCCTCCACGCGCCCCCGCACGCACCTCCCCCCACCACACCTCATCCACCTCATCCCGACATCTTTGCACACCACTGATTGGTGTAAAATTCAAATCCAGGTTTAAAATAATGAGCCAGTCTAATATTGGTCCCTCTCGTGCAGCTAAATACGGCTGAGCCATAAAATGGACCCCGATATAACGGATATCGGATAAAACGCACTGTCGGGACTGAACAACGTGACCAACAATGGTTTCCATTTGTCTCTAAAACTGCCGTTGACAAAGTCTGTTAGTTCATAATTGGCCGTTGTTGTTTACTGGCGCTGTACTGTACGTCAACAATGTCACCATACCAAGCACCCCGGTGTGGTAGGTTTGGATAGAATGCGAAACTTTCAAACATTTTCAAGGTTTTTTATCTTTATTTACAATAACTTTGTATTGTACTGGACATTTTAGGCCATGAAAAAAAACCTACAAAACAATAATTTTGTACTGTACAGTAATATGGGGGCACATGGCCTAAAAAAAAAAAAAAAGTTTCAATGTAACAGACAATTGGCTATATCAGACGACCCCCCCCCCCCCACCCCCTCCTATTATTAGTCCCTTCTATCGAGGTTCCACTGTATTGTAGCATAGCCCTTCTGCAGGATGCAAGGCAATTCTACATCACTGCAAAATACATCCACAGCAACACAAATGTTGCTGAATTGAGTTTGGCTGAATTTTTACTTTCTCTTGTACCAAACAAACTAAAAAGAGAAACACTTGTCAAAAACTGTTCTTGTTCTTCGCCCGGTGCAGCAAAAATGACAAATATCAATAATTGAAGAACACATGCTGTACACTCAGAAACAATTGGGAAAATGCCAAAGCTATGCTTGGCATATTTGTACACACACAGGGCTGGACTTGGACAAAAAAAATCCGCACTTGCATTTTTTGCTTAGACCGGCCCCTCATGATTAGCAGACCACAAACAACTAGTAATTTATGTATTTGTTCCCTGAAGAAATGTACTTAACTATAATCCCAAACCCAACTCTAATTATTGTGGTGAGGTGTATATACAGTATGTTATGTACCAGTAGTATGTATTTGTAGTCTCCGCTCTCCTTAACTGCTACCTCAACAGCCTGTCTTAACTAGATAGGAGGAGAGGGAGATATTACACAGTATAAAGTGATGAATTGAAAACCTAAAAAAAAAAACTGCAACAATTTAAACCATTAAAAACACTGTAGTATGGGACTATCCCACTAATGCTTGCTTGCTGCCACTAATGCATACTAGATTTCATTGGGTTCTATCTATTCAGCGATATTCAGGCTTATAACTAAATAAATAATAACAGCATCATAGTTAAAAAAAAAACATACAATTTTGCCTTTTGGCCTATAGGAAATTCACAGTTAATTATTACCTGTTCAGTTTATCAAATAACCATTGTGGAAAGAAAATATGTAAATTCCCTATATGCATACTTCTACCTTTAAAGGTACTGTATGTAGTATTCTATTTCAAGCAAAAAGACATTGCCCAAGTTATTTTTGATTACTGTCACAATATTGATAAAAAGAAATACCATTGTGCTTGCCGAAAATTGTGTTTTTTCTACTATGTCTGTGTCGATTCTCAGAAATCCAGCTCATGGTAACCAGCAAAGGTTGACTCGAGGAAACTGGACTGTTGTTTATGATTAATGTGTTGTTGTTGTTTTTTCTTGTTGTCCAAAAATATTCAAAACAACTTATAGGCAATTATGCTATATGCTGAAATTATTTGCCAATACTGGCATACAGTCAGCAAAGATACATTTTAACTGTGGTCTGAAAAATTAAAATTTCTAAATTTCAACCCCCCCAAACTTCAGACGACAAATCTAATGATGGTACAGATGTTACTTTTTGGCATGACAAATTATTGCAGATCCTGGATCAGTAATTATGCATAACTGGCTGTGTCATTAGCATCCCTTTGACAAAAAATGCTGAGGCAGATTTTATCCAATGGAAGAAATTCATTCGATTGCCAGACTACCCAAAACCTTACACTCGTTATTTACATGACCTCTTGTTGACACAGACATGGAATTTTGGGGGAAAGAAAAAGTACCTAGCTGGAGCTTTTATCCCACCCAAATTCTTGTAATGTGTCTAAAGCACTTTTTGTGTATTTATATTTAGTAATGTTTTGATTATCAGTCTCAAAGATAATGATAATATTAAATACTTAAATTAGTATAATAGCTAATAGGTTGGAGCATATTGACTCTATACTGATCATGTATATAATGAAATAACAATCAAAGCAATTACAAAACACAGAACACATGGTAGCACCAGCAACTGGTGGAAAATTAAGTTTTGAAAGCCAAATTGAATAAATGCTGGGAAGTCAATTAAATTAAGTATATACGAGGATGCGTGTGCACCCTATCCCCTTTTTGAGATTGTCTTTGCACACACTCCATTGGACCGGATCCATTCGGGTCTGGCAAGAGATAGTCTGCCAATGGACACGTGGGATTTACAGGTATTGCGCATTGACTAATCAATTTTACGAAACAAATCCTCTCAGCGATGCCATGGAGCAGCCGAGGCCAAACCTTACATGACATCAAACCCGGCGACGTGTCGTGTTGACAAAGAAAGGGGTGCTTCCTTCACTGTTAACCTGGGTTCATGCATCACCTCATCGCCTCCAATGCTACCTCCCGAGTCCTTCCTCTCCTTCTGCAACAGGACGGCGGGAATGATCAGCCCGACCAGGCTGCAAGATGATGTCTCCAGTTCCCCAGGGACCCATGGGTTTTAACAACCTTCCTCAGTGGTTTGTATGTATCAAATCTTCCACTTTTGACAATTGGCACAGTTTTGAACCTTACAAAGATGTGACACCTATGACAAATTGTTGTTGCACGCACCTCTGCTAATTTCTCTTTTATGGTATGACTCTGCTCAGACAGCAATTGGGTTTGTCCTTGCAAATGTTTTTAGTACAACCTGTTATTGATTAGACTTCCCTGATTCCTCGACTTGTGCATTCTCCCCTTCTCCTCCCACATTTAGAATGATAAGTGTGTGTGCAGCTCGACTGGAAAAGTACTGACAGCTAGGTTTCTCTAACCCCTTAATGTGTCACCCTCTCAAAATCGCTTTGTTACGCTTGTACCAATATATCTGAGGCTGGAACTTCACCATTGCCATTTCCCAACTGTTCAACCCTCTTTCCTCCTAACCTTAACTTTTCTTAATTCTGCCCCCTGTACCACATGGCACATAACTCCTCTTATGTCCTAGTCCTTCTATCCAGTTAGTTAAACACTTCCTCACAATAACAAAACACCGGGAGTGAAAATTGAAATTATACAGAAAGTGTGAAACTATAATAAAAATTACATACACGGCGGTAAGTATAGTGCAGTGATTCCCAACCAGTGTGCCGTGGCACATTAGTGTGGCGTGAGCACTTTTCAGGTGCCGTTTCCTTAAACCGCTGAGATGACATTATGACTGACGTTCATGACTCAGAATTCCTGCCTGATTTTGTTGCATGATTAAGTTACAAGTTTATGTAAGATTTCCTTAAACCTAGATCAAGGTGTATCATTCAAGCTTTTAGTGCTTGCTTAGTACGTAGTAATTTTGTTTGGGTTTACTTGATTAATATTTCTTTATATAAAGAGGTGGGATTGAGTTGGCAAAATTACTTATATTCACATTTATAAGGTTTAATGCCTTAATGTATTCTTTATTGTTCCATAACCCTGGTGTAACCTCTCTAAGATGTCCAGCCTTGCTAAGAGCAGCAATACATTGTTTGTCTTATCCAAGGACTTTCCCAAGCGGCTACAACAGCTGGCTGGGTAGCTGATGGGAATATCCTGATCATGGAATCTGACTGAAGGATTTTATAATCTGTTTTTTGGAGTTTTGGTTTCAGAGAGAGAGTGTGGGGAGCAAGAGGACAGCTGGCCATCTCCCCCTCACTCTCCTCTGCTTATTTTTTGCACTTCTTTCTCCCTTTCTCCCGCTGTCTCTTTTGATTATATATTGTGAAAAAAGCTTTTTGAGTTAAAAAACCCATAAAGACAATTACTTCCTTACTTATTCTGTCATAAAAAGAGGTACCAAAACAAAATATTTAAAAAAGCTTGAAAAAGTATCACATATTATCCAAATTTATCACACCAAACTTATCACTTATATACTTGGTCATGTGAGATTGTTGCCGTGCAATACTCATCATAGGCGAGTCGCTTTCATGAGCCACAAGGAATACATGTGCTTCCTAGTTCCAAATTTGTTGCCATAGGTGAACGGCTTGACAAAAAAACAAAAACTGTTACTGTACATGGTTCAGACTCCAGAGACTTGTGTTTGTATTCCTCAGAATTCTGCACTGCGCTCTAAACGCAAAAGAATAAATATCCAGCCATCCATCCATTTTCTTCCGCTTATCCAAGGTTGGGTCACGGGGGCAGTAGCTTTAGCAGGGAGGCCCAGACTTCCCTCTGCCCAGCCACATCCTCCAGCTCTTCCGGGGGGATCCTGAGGAATTCCCAAGCCAGCCGAGAGACGTAGTCTCTCAGCGTGTCCTGGGTCGACCCCGGGTCTCCACCCGGTCGGACGTGCCCGTAACACCTCAACATCTTTATCTCTCTTTTTATCTTCATCTTTTTATCTATATATAAAAGATATAGTCAGCTATATCTTTTTTTTTTTTTTTTTTTTTTTATCTTGCCCTGTTCGGCAGAAAGGAGGATCTGTATCCCTTTTATGCAGGAACAGTTTTACTGTGTCAAATTGCAGTTTTTAAGCTGCCGCTGTGGTTGCTAAGTATTATAATGGATATTTGTTGAGAATCAGAGTCGATCAGTCGAACAGAACAAAGTTTTTAGAAGGGAGTGAGAAAAGAAGACAAAAGACAAAGCACAAATTATAAACAAGATGAGAAAAGTAAATCATTTTTATCTAGAACAATGAAACACAAGATATGAGTGTTGTATGGGGCAGTAGTGCTGCACCCTGTAAGGGAAGGACAGGACAAGATAGGACAGGACAAGGACAGGAGAAGAAGAATGCATGACAAGGGTCGTGAACCCAGCTGTACAACTGAAGTGTTGACCCCTCTCAAGAGGACTGGTACCAGAGCCCAAGCCGTGTGTGGCCCAACTATATCTAGTCGGAACTTCTCAACCTCACACATCATCTCGGGCTCCTTCCCTGCCAGAGAGTTGACATTCTACGTCCCTTGAGCCAGCTTCTGTAGCCAGGGATCGGATCGCCAAGGTCCCCGCCTTCGGCCACCGCCCAGCTCACACTGCACCCGACCCTTATGCACACTCCCACAGGTGGTGAGCCCATGGGAAGGGGGACCCACGTTACACGTCACCTCCAGGCCTGGCTTCAGAGTGGGGCCCCTCTGTCCTGCGTAAGGGGAAGGGAAACCTATATCCATTGATTGTATCCATCATAGGGGTTTTTGAAATAGATATATCCATCATTGCGGCACGGTGGCCGACTGGTTAGAGCGTCAGCCTCACAGTTCTGAGGAGCGGGGTTCAATCCCCAGTCCCGCCTGTGTGGAGTTTGCATGTTCTCCCCGTGCCTGCGTGGGTTTTCTCCGGGCACTCCGGTTTCCTCCCACATCCCAAAAAGATGCATTAATTGGGGACTCTAAATTGCACGTAGGTGTGAATGTGAGTGCGAATGTTGTTTGTTTGTTTGTATGTGCCCTGCGATTGGCTGGCAACCAGTTCAGGGTGTACTCCGCCTCCTGCCCGATGACAGCTGGGATAGGCTCCAGCACGCCTGTGAGGAGAAGCAGCTCAGAAAATGGATGGATGGATATCCATCATTAACATGGCCACCACATCAATGCATCACATTCAACATGGCCGCCACGTGGGCACGGGAGGCACGTCTTATGGAATTGGATCTATTTTCTTTTTTGCACATCCGTGACCTGGAAATACATCAGTCCCATTCTCTGCCTGCATTGCGCCAGTAAACAACAGCATCCAATTCTGAACTAGTAGACTTTGTCAACGGCAGTTTATGGATGGAAACTGTTTTTGGACACATTGTTCAGTCTTGACGGTCCGTTTTATCCGATATCCAATATCAGGGTCCGTTTTATCAAGGTTCCACTATTGGTCATGTATATTTCTAAATATTTTTATTTTAATATTATAAAATGTTGGTCTTATTCAAGGTCCTATCGCCCTCTCATGACTAGCCAGCACTGCACATTCCTAATGTGACCCAATGTCACCTCAATATTAATAATTTTGACGCCCCAGCAGTACAGGGGAGCACTTTCATTCTATATCATGATTGGTTTGGTTCACTTTCTATATTGAAGATTGACCATTGGGCAGCCCTTTCTAAATTGTGGCCTTGTTTCTTTAAAAAAAAAAAAAAAAAAGTGGAAACAAATTGCAATAGTACCAGCTGGCAAATGCCCAGTATGCCTGATTTCCAGTCCAGCCCGATACACAGAAGATAGAATGGATGCGCTTGTCAGCCTTGTGTGTTGACAATTAAAACTCATGCATTCAAATTTTGAGATTTAAAAAAATATATATATTTAGCTAAATTAAAGACTTGCTGATAATGAGAACTTGAGGTAATTGATGTGTTATCAAATTTGTATTGGAATCACCAACTACGGATTTGTGGCATTTTGAGATTATGGTAGATTCTATTCAAGGTCAGTCTACTTGATGTATCATGAATATTTATGACTGGGAGATGGACTTGGATTTTAAGTATGATTGATTTATTCCAACAAACAAATAAGGTTTAGAATTCATGTCCACTTCACAGCACAGTGGAAACGTTTAGTAAATAAATATATTTTAAGACTACATAAATTGTCGGAAAGAAAGAAAAAAATATTACATTAAAAAAAATATATCTTGTAATCAAATGGTGGGTCAAATAAACCATGTGATTTTGTATAAAATGTTCTCATGAATTTCTTTGTAAATGTAGGAATCACCATAAAACCTTTTCCTATGGCACTGAACATGACCTCTTCTGTGGATGTACACATGCTGCGACGAAAGGGTCCATGGAACAATGTAATCACCTCAGGGATGCAGGATTTCCATCTCTATTAAGTTAGCGATAACTCTGTTATCCAACAGTTAGGAAGAAAATGATCTTTCTGTCACGCTGGGAGAAAGCAGTCGGAGCCACTCTGCATATGAGAGGATTCTTCTATTTCAGCATTTAGTACTTATAAGTAGGGACGGGTAGTATAAATCATAAATTTTTTTAGGGTAACATTGCAGATAATGTTTTGTTGTTATCATTGACGTTATTTTGAATAGTTGCAATGTGTGGCACTAAGGGAGGCATCACAGAATTCACTATTTGATGGAAACCAACAGAGGGGACAGTTGCAATAATTCAGGCCCAACAAATTTGCGCTCAAAGCACCATTTTATTCATTTTGAAAAATATACCTATTGAGTTGCTGCATCTTTCACACACTTCGCTCTCACTTTTTTTCATGCCCTCGTAATCTCACAGACTAATGACTAAAATATAGCTTTCTTGAAAAGGGGGGGGGGGAAAGAAAGCAGTGTTTAAAAGTAAAATACCAATAGTCTTCATCACAATAAGTGATTGATACTTCAAGCCATCTCTGCTTAATATGGCGATCAGCTTCAGGTGTCACGATTGTCTCACATGACCCCTAGGTGGGACCGTCGTGCAGGGAAACAAGCTCAGCGATCCCACGAGACCTGCATTATCATGAGTTGGACAGTATTATTGTTAATAAGAAGAACCAATCCAAGGTGCAGTGAACCTCTTGCACAAAGTCATCTGGGTAGTGGCTCCAGCTCACCCACAAACCTAATGAGGACCCAGCGGTATACTGTAAAGATAATGGATGGATGGATTAATAACGAGATGACATGTTTTTTGTTGTATTCATTTAATTATTGGAGGTGAATGTCAGTATATAATTCATTTAAATTAAAATACAATCTTTCGGTGAGTGCCCAAATTATGTTTCCGTCACAGGGGGTCGCTGAGGTGGGTTGGAGGCAAAGGCAGGAAAGCAAGCAAGGGAAGGCAGGAATGCAGAGGACTAAGAAAAAGGTATTTATTTTTTGAAAAGGCTGACAAAGGTACTTAAGTGCAGGGTTTAAAAAAATCATCAATCAATATCCTTTATTTAACCAGGTAAAAACTATTTGAGTTCTAAAACCTCTTTTTCAAGAGTGGCCTGGCCAAGACGGCAGCATAAAACCAAAATGGTTACAACAAACACCAGTGGTGTGGACTCGAGTCACATGACTTGGACTCAAGTCAGACTGGAGTCATGAATTTGATGACTTTAGACTCAACTTGACAAAATGTCACAAGACTTGCCACTCCACTTGGACTTGAACAGCAATGACTCGTGACTTCACTGACTTGAAAAGACTTGCCTGTTTTACCAAAGTACTGAGATATAAACTCTCGACAATAGCTCAATATGCTTGAGTTTACTTTTTAATTAAATTAAACTTTTTGTAAACATACTGTTGTCAATGGGTATCATTATTTCTTTCAACAGTTAACACCATGTTGGACACATTCTTGTAGAGGAATTGACCAGGAGGTCACTCTTTCAGACACTACCTAAAGAAATGGTTTCATTAAAAGAGAACCCACAGTGCAACATAAATCAACAATAAATGTGGCAATTACATAAGGTACACATTCCATGAAGTGCTGGCAACACACACAAACACGACAATGACAATTAACATAATAATTAATAGTTAATTATTGCAACAAAATAAAAATTCTACATTGCATTGCGCGAATCGCACGGCTTGACGTCACGTATGCTCGTTTTGGTTCACGTTTGTAGCTAGCTGTGTGAGTGATAACAATAATAGTTAAACGGCGGGTCAGCCGTGCGCTGATTGGGCTTCCTGTTCATTATAGTCTGGTTTAGTCAGTGTAGTGTTTTCAAGAATCAGTGTTGTATTTATTTTAATTTTCTTCATGCACTTTATTTACCGATCAGCTCACAGCTAGCATCTATTCAACATGAAGCAACATTCTGAGTGTCCTTTTCTTCTTCTCTGCCTGTTGTTTATGTCATATTTTCATGTAGTGCCCGCTAATGTTCCGACTGAGATACCACAATTGGATAAAATTCTGCCTTTATAACAAGATGTCAAACTTGTGTTCCTCTTTTTTTTAAATTAATGCCTTGTTTTTGATACAATGAATGCCAAATTCAAACTGAAACCTATTTATATTTGTTTTATTTATTTTTATTTATGTGTAAAATTGTCTCACTCGAAATGTTTGTAGACAAGAAAATGCAGTTTCCTGGTATATGCACAATGTGAATTTAAGAAAGATATTGTTGATGATCTAAAAGAAGAAACCAATTGGTTGTTCATTATTGAGTGAAATGTATCATTTTCTCTTGTGCATTCATAATTGCTCTTTGGCCCAACAAAAATATATTTTAGCCAATGACTTCATTATTAGATGGAATTGTCAGTAGGATACTCCATATACTAATTGCACCACTACTGCGAATTTTCATTTGTGACAGGTCTATTTAATGTCACTTCAGAAATAATGTTAGAAAAAGTAAGTCCTAGCATGTTGTATCATTTTTCATAGAATAACTGATAAATGTACTATCGATTGGTTTTGAAGGGGCAAAAACTAAACTTGGGACTTGACTCGTGACTTGCAAAGCAAAGACTTGGTCCCACCTCTGACAAACACTCTGGAAAAACAAGTGGGATTATACAGTGCAAGCACAAAATCCAATTGAATTTATTTCTCTGTCTCTCATTTTAAATTCATCCAGAGTTACTGTATACGATGAGTCAATTTCAAGTCCTTTTTTTCCATCATAATTAACAAGTGCAAAAACTGTGAAACTAGGAGCACAAACAACACAGGGGACAGACTCACTAGCACAGACTACATGATCAACGACAGGGTTTGCAACAGTGTCCAGAGACAGAGTTAGACCAAAAGACACACCGAGACAGGACAAGTGGATGTAGAGAGCGAATGCGGAAAATGAGTTGCATGAGACCAGGTGGAGGCAAGAAACAAATGGGCAGACAAGGAAGGCACTAACACAAAACTCCAGATAACAACATGAAATTAACCAAATCAGAATAAAACACAATGCAAACGCAAATCCAAATGGTCAACAAAAGTACACATGATGACAGTTTTCCAAAATGCTCTTGTTTAAGAGTTGTGATGAAACAATAGAAAATGTTAAGATTATTATAGTGACCAATATCGTTTTTTCCTTGCCGCATTGGGGGGTTTAGATTTGTCGTTAATCATCACCAACTGTGGGCATGTGAAACTCTTTGAGACTCCTCTGTGATTTAGGGCTATACAAATAAACTTACAATTAGAACTGTTTTATCACAAATTGCTCAAAGAAATAAAAATACTGATACATACCCCTAAATCATTCCAACTTGTATTTTGAATACAAAAATATATAAAATCAGAAGCCCTTTGCAGTTTTTGCACATTGGACCAGATCTAGAGCCTTCTGAGGCATGGTTCAACTTCTTTACTGAGTTACTTAATCTCTTCTGACATTTTCCAATTGTTCATATTTTGAATTTGTTTGAAATGGATGAGCCCTAAAATCGCCTTATTGCCATATGTTTTGATTACCTGAATAAGATACAGATGGGAATCAGTTTCTTTTTTTTTACAATACTGTCAGCTTTCTTGTACTGACTTAACCATTGTTTCTGTCACTTCGATTAGCAAACCTACAGCAGGCCAGTAGCCTCAGCAGGGGCTCTTCCGGTAGCCCAACTGCTAGTCATGCATGCTGCAGGAGGTTTTTGCTGTTTTAGTGCTGTGCCTCTCGCTTCACAAATGCTAGTGTGACACGTGGTGCAGCAAAGCAGTTTTTGCTTCGGCAAATCAGGATGACAGGTGAAAACCTTCCAACAGTGACTCATAAATTATGCAGCTCAGGCAACTTAATTGTGTCTGCAGATTTATTGATGTGCACATTTATAATTGAGAAGTGCACAAGAGTAGTGACATGGATTTGTTGAGTGGTGTGGAAATGTAGTCAGTGAGGACAGGTTTGGTCTGATTTTTTTTTAAATAAGCGTGTATTTGGGAAGCAGGAATCATGTGAAACATACATATAAAAAATAAAAATTAAAAAAAAGGAGGAGGCCAAGAATAGTAATGCAATAAAGCAAAGTAAACGAAGTGGAGCCTCATGGAGTACAGTGCAAGAAGCATGTCCAAGGTCAGTGGGAGAATTGAAAGCGTGATGGTAGCTGGCGGTGGGATCAATCAATGAAAGATGGAGAGAAGTAGACAAGAAAGCAGCAAATATATCTATATCTATGGCGATAAGAACCGCAGAAAAACCTACTTTGATCGGTATGATTCAGTTCATCCTACGCCAAACCACAGTATATCATAATCTGGTTTGGGATTGATTGGCCAAAGCACAAACAGCCAGAATTGAAATGACCAGATTCAGAAGTCAGGTGGGATAGGCTCCAAACGAAGACAAGCAGGATAGTATAATTTTTTTAAATACACGGAAGATGGGGAGCGCTGTATTTTTGTTCTTCCCCGTTATCGTGTGGCATCCATCCACACATTTTCATGGGAAATGGTTGTGTAGTTAATGTGTAATCTTGATAACAAACAAACCAAAATATTGCCTTTGCACTTTCCACTTGGTGGAGGTATTAAAAATTCAAAAAGTACACATTTGTTTATTTTTATTTTTTTCCAGATGGTGGTTTTAAACTGCCACAAGAAACATTTGCCACAAATCATTCTTGTTGCCAACGGCATCAAACGTTATTCTTAAATAATGCTCTTCGTGAGGAATATCTTAATTCTCTGAATCTGTTTATTGTTTTTAATGCTTTCTGATTCACATTCCTCCCTATTTTTGCAGCCTTATAAGACCCCAAGATTTCACTCAATCAAAATCTCAACTGCAGTTGAATTTACTATACTTTTCTCAGTGTCTTTTTTACGTAGTGTCATCATCCGTGGAGGTTGAAAAAGGTAACAAACATCTTAGTGTTCATTTTGTTGACAAAAAAATGCTCATCATGGTTATAGTCAACAACCTTTTTTTTCTGGCAAAAACGAGACGTTGACTCCATAAAAATGCATTTCCAGGGACTAAGCCGATGACGAAGTGTATTGCCATTTTTGTCAACAAATACAAATGAAATAGAAATGTCTGCCAGAGATGAGATTTTATCAGAACAACATTTGTTCGAAGAGGCGGAAGGTAACGAGAGAACCGATTAGAATGACGTGAGAAGGAAGTTACGTAGCCAGTTTGAGACTGAATGCAGCAGCCGTGGTCATAGAGATCGATCCATCCATTTTCTGAGCCGCTTCTCCTCACTAGGGTCGCGGGCGTGCTGGAGCCTTTCCCAGCTGTCATCAGGCAGGAGGCGGGGTACACCCTGAACTGGTTGCCAGCCAATTGCAGGGCACATACAAATAAACAACCATGCGCATTCATATTCACACCTACGGGCAATTTAGAGTCACCAATTAATGCATGTTTTTGGGATGTGGGAGGAAACCGGAGTGCCAGGAGAAAACCCACGCAGGCACGGGGAGAACTTGCAAACTCCACACAGGCGGGGCCGGGGATAGAACCCGGGTCCTCAGAACTGTGAGGCTGTCGCTCTAACGAGTCGTCCACCGTGCCGCCGGTCATAGAAATATACAGTGTAAATATAAAATAACTATCTACACTATATCGATGGCTGCGAATGCATGAGAACGTGTGTTAAGATGCATGACCGACCAGAAGAGACATTTACAGTCTAGTCATCCTGAAATCCATGCACAGCGGCACAGGTGAGCATGTTAAGTTATTAAAAATGCAACTTTTATTGAATGTTTAGCGTGTATAAATCTGCTAGTCCAGTGACATTCCCGCTGTTTCACTGATCCTGCACACCATTTGCATGTTTTCAACGAAAACGATTTGTAATGTTTAAACTGAAAAAAATAGCAGAAAAAGAACCCTTACTGAGTACAGGATATGTAACTCACACATTTGGTAACTCACCCAAATGGTTTGAGAATACTGTATATAGGAAGTGTCCGGAAAGTGCCTGTTTCAAACACAAGCTACATTCAGAGTTTTATTTTTATTAAATAAATTCCGATGAATACCTAATGCACACATTCATAACAATATCGACAGGAACAAATGGAAGTAAAGGTCAACCTTTTCGGTTGATTTTCTACAATTACAATATTGTAGTTTTAAAATATCACTGCAATGATTTCTGGGTATAATGCTTCTTGCTGACCACATTGGAGGATCATGAGTGTAGGGATGGAGTGTAAATGGTCAACCCAAGAACTCGCTCATTAATGGGCTTCTGTTCACGACACGTGTGTGTCTGTGTGTGGATAATAAATGATAATAAAATACCTGCACTTCTCTAAAGTGCAGTATCACAAATTGGTATTAAAAGGCTTATATGTAACTTGTAATTTGTAATAATATATAATTTGTCACTGTAGATTTCATTTACTGCGGCAGGTTTCCCCTGCACGCACACGCATGCACGCACGCACAAAAACACACGCGCGCACACACGCATCTTTCGTTATATAAAGAAGCGAAAAGATTGGCTGACAGTGAGTTTGTGCCAGAAACAGAACATGGAAAAAACAAAATGCAACTGAGGGTTTTACATGACACTCCAGTGAAATGAGTAGGAGAGGTTGGCTGACTATTTTCTGTCTTTCACCCTCACGTTCTCTACCTGTCACTGTCCTTGAAGCAGAGCGAGAGCATTGAGTGCTGGTGCCACAATCCACGATACATAACACGCACACACACACACACACACACACACACACACTACACCACACCACATTGCCACAAATGCACATGCAGCCTGCTATCAGTGTTTCATAAACAAACTGACACATGTTGCAAAGCTGCTCCCACACAAACACTTGCAAGCTTTTCTTCTTTTTTTGTACTTTTGTCTCTGTTGTGTGCTTCCACTGACTCAGCCCTCCAATGTTGTATATCAGATTGCCTCTTATCCCCCAGTCCTTCATCTCCTCTTTCATTCTGATCTGGACTTTCTCCCAAAACAAGCATTTCTCATCCAAATGGGTCCGCCTTGACTCTCTCTATGCTGCTGAACATGTGTTTTTCTCCTGCCGCACATCGGTTCATCTCATATCTATCAGAAACACAATGTATTCAGAACACAAAGACTTCCATCAAAGCACCTTACTCATGTAGTGTATTCTGGATAGGCAGTTTCCTGGTTTTCTTGCGTGCCAACCACCCACAGAGATGGCTCAGTGAAAAACAATGCAACAAATGAATGTGTGGATGATTTCTGTGATTAATTTGCTAGGTAACTTAACGGTATCAGTCTCTTTCAAAGTGTAATGTATTGCCATTATGGCAAAGCACGTGTGTCAGATTATTCAGTGAATGTGATTTCCTCACTGCAGGATGTAACCATTGCACCATTTTGATGCCCTTCCTCTGTTTCTCCTCTCAGGTTGCAGCAGTCAACTGACTGCTGCAACCACCTCTGGGGTCTATTTTACTTTTCAGTAATTATCTCGTCACCCCACCTTTTTTTGTGCTGAGATTGAACCTTCGTCGAGGGCGATTGTACTGCAGAGTCAGAGCTTGAACTATAAATATCTTTCCAGAATGTTTCATCCATCCATCCATCCATTTTCTGAGCCGCTTCTCCTCACTAGGGTCACGGCGTGCTGGAGCCTATCCCAACTGTCATCGGGCAGGAGGCGGGGTACACCCTGAACTAGTTGCCAGCCAATCGCAGGGCACATAGAAACAAACTAACCATTCGCATTCACAGTCATGCCTACGGGCAATTTAGAGTCTCCAATTAATGCATGTTTTTGGGATGTGGGAGGAAACCGGAGTGCCCAGAGAAAACCCACGCAGGCACGGAGAGAACATGCAAACTCCACACAGGCTGGGACGGGGATCGTACCCTGGTCCTCAGAACTGTGAGGCTGACGCTCTAACTAGTCGGCCACCGTGCCAGCCAGAAAGTTTCAGTTACCTTTTCTTTTCTTTTTTTTTTCTCTCTGATGATTGAACTCGACATACAATAGAAAAGGGAACGACTTAGGGCTAGGATAAAGCTTGCAGCCTTGGCTAAATTAATTTACTGTACTCTCCAAATCTAGACTTATACATGTAACGCAGTTGCTTGATAGCATCGGACCCTTCGGGTCTGAGGGGAGTACACTAGCTTTGCTCGTTGTTTTGAGAAAGGGACACCATATTAAGTTATGAAGGGCACATACTGTCTGACTTATGGGCATATAAACATTTCAAGGTGGTTACAAACGTGAACATGTAACACACAACTCATCTAATTCAGTTCAGTAGTACGGCACTATATGGCCAAAGCGTTAGGTCCAAAATAATAGTGACAGAGAAAGATCACAATGTACACAAAGTACTACAATCAGGTCATAGTGACAGTTTTACAAAAAAATGGCAAAAGTGATTTTTGGAAAATGGCAAACTTCCCTTTAACTTCCATACATGTACAGTACTGTACTGTGAAACATTCCATGTTAAATCATTGAATGCATGAAGTTAGGTATTCACCTTCAGTAATCCTCATTTTACAGCTGATAGTCGCTAAATATATTCAGCCTGGTACATACATAAGGATTTTTCAAATCTTGAAAGATTTCTATCTGCTACAGACCCCACACATAAAGATGAAAATCAGACATTTAATCGTTTTAGTCGTATTGTGTTGATGTGTGATAATCTCAACACAGAGCACTACACACATAAAAATTCTGTTCCACCGCCGATCTCGAAATCTCACACGATCACACTTGAACTCACAAAAACGAAAACGAGCAGACATGTACGGGTTAAGCGTCAGTCGTTGCCGAGTGTTTCCGACGGGACCGCAGGCGGCACCATTGTCGTCAAAAAGACTTGCTTTGAAACCCACTTTTAAACAAAATACGATATCGGGGAGGACGTGTTTGTTTGTTTTTGGTTTTGTTTTATGTTCAGTTGTTTTTTTTTTGCAGCATCTTGACTCAAGGAGAAGTCGGCTTCTCCCACACACATAAAGAGTTTTGGTCATGTTCAATATTTAAGATCGTCGGCCCCGACCTCGTTCGGACCCTAAAATAGTGACAAATCCACTTGACCCTTGTAGGATACTCTTATAAGACATCAAATTGGCCTTGTGACAAAAAGAGCCTGATTGACTTTATGTGTGTACCGGGGTGAGAGACACAATATATATATTTTAAGTTTTTCTTAAAAGCAGTTTAGTTTACAATGTTAAATGGCGATATTTTAAACACTGCCTGTCCAGTTAATAATAGTAATGGTGACTATATACAGCACATAACAGATTAACTCAATTTCCATGTATTTATATGGGTGAAATTGACTTTAGAAGTTCTACTGTGTATCTGTCGCATTATTAGTGAACTGTATAATTTGTTGGCAGAAACTTTGTTCATTCAAAACTTTGGGGATTAGTTTGGCAATGGAGATGGTGTTCAGGCAGCAACAGCTACATTTCACTGCGTAGATAAGAAGAGCTACACATTTGTGAATTAAAACATTGACATGCAGCACATGGGGCCAAGTTCGGTAAGCAATTTAAAAAAAATGTTTTTAATCTGTCTCTGTTCCTTATTTCATGATGCTGCAGCTAAAAATGTTTAAAATCTCCAATAATGCACATTTACACCGACGTCAATTCCAAATCCTGTTTACATGTTGCAGAGCATAGCAAGATTATTGCTTACACCTACATTATGTTGATATTTTAGAAATTCCCTCCAGAACTTGTGAACACCTGATGACCGTTTTGCTTCACTTTACAACACTGCATGGTGGCCTAAAACAGCCTTTTACATCTCTATCTAATGCATGAGTAGCTAACAGGTGTTCTTATACTGAACAACATGAAAGTGGACAACAGAAAAGGAGGGCATGCATAGGGGTTGTTTGAGTTGTCATACAGATTGTTGCATATTTGGATTTGCAGTACATTCTCTAAAAGGAACAGAGAAAGAAATCTACAAATTAAGTTTATAAAAGGCTGTGGATTTGAAGTAATGCGATTTGTAGAGGGCACTTTTTTAATTTATTCCACTGAGAAGGTTATGATTTATAGCTGTGTTTATTTTTCTGTCACATTTTGCTGGTTGACTTTTCATTCAGTGTGATATTTTGGATTTGACACTTCCTGAAGAGATTTTCTCTTTTGTGCCTCTCGTTTTTGCCTCCTGTTTGATCAGTCGCCTTCCTTGTTTCCAATTGCCTTGTCCTTTCTTGTTTTTTCATCCAGTCTGCTCCTTGCCTGCCATTGTTTATCATGTTGTTTAATGAATATGTTTAGTACGTAGTTCATATTCTATGCTGTCTTGTTAGATTTTTGCAGTTTCGTCTGTTGCTTGGTTTTTCGTTTGGTCTTGTCTGTCTGCTGACTGTGTGCTGAATGTTTCGGACGTACATGGAATTTTTATTTCGGTTTGTTGCACACTTTTAGATCTACCCGTCTCTATATCAAATTCTCTGTCACTGAATGACTCAAAAACAAGGTTTTAAGTCAGAACACATTGCATTAATCTATTTCACACATTTTACCAGCCTGAATATAACTGCCTGAAGTGTTGACAGGCTGTGTTCCACTTTCAAAATTCTCTGGAAACATGGTATTGACAACAAAAGACCAAGTCAGTCAAATTGTTCATACTTTTTTCATGCATTTCCACACACTGATGGTCTCCATTTCCATTCCATGATGAGCGTCGTTCTGATCTATGAATGACTTCATGTCAGATGTCTCATGAATGAAAGCCCACCAGTATCGGGACCCTCCAGCAGAATGTCAAAGAGGTCTGATTTGGGGAGACATTACTTTTTGTTTTGCGCAACACACCAGACAGCTTCCCTCAGTTGCCATCAAACTGGAAACCTTTTGAAGAAAAGTCATGTTCTCACATTTGAAAAAAAAGACTTTCGATGTGAAGGACAAACTTTTACATTTTATTACTGCAACAATAAATCAGAACTATACAGTATAAGGAATGCACAATTAGATGAAAGGTTTTCTCTTTTTTTTGTGACTATCTCAGGCCTTGGAGCTAGCTGAGTGGTACTACAGTCATGAAACTTATGAGCACAGCGCATTGGAGGTTTTATGAAATGTGCAACAACCACACGTTTTTGCACTAATGCATTAAGACAATAAATTATTCGTAAATACTTCATGCTCAGTATATTAACATTACTGGCCCTTTATACTAATACAGGCATATTTAAAGTCCTGCTTATGGGTCATTTTCCAGGCGACAGCTAATTTTTTATTGTGCTCTTCTGTATATTTTACTTAAAGCTTGTGCTTTTCTGTTCCTTACCTTTGACACTGGGTGACTCTACATTGACAAAACACAAGTAGGCTGCGATTGTTTCTGGTGCGGTGTGATAGTTATTTTCTAACCTAAATCACAAGGAAGGAGCACTATTTAATCTTGCAAATAAAGTATGTTGTAATTTAATGCATTAATGTGGGAAGCTACTATGAAAACTAAGTCTTACGCCAAAGAAAAGAACACATTGCGGATGACAGCAAGGCTGCTAGCTCAACAATGTGTTCCAACAAACAAGAAAATGTCATTACTGAGACAATGTTTCTCATATTATTGTCTTGTTGTGGAAAAAACATTCCTTTAACAGGGATTTCATAAGACACTGCCGCACTCAAGGCCTGGTACACACATTAAGACTTTAAAAGTCTTAAAAGAATTTTTTTTTTTATCTGTGACAGACCCCTCACATCCAGATAAAAAATATGCCATTTAACAGTTTTAGTTATATCGTGTGTGGTGTGCTTCACAGTCAAAATGTTGCGTAATCACACGTGATTTCACAAAAAACCTAAGAAGAAGAAACACTTGCGCCGATGTTTCCTGAAGGTTACCGGAGCCTTGGAAAATGCCGTTGTCCTCAAAAAACGACTTGGTTTGGAAGATACTTCTTGTCGTCTGGGGAACCCACTTTTATACATTGGGTAAGACATGCTTATTTTTATTTATGGTCGTTTCCTTTTCCTGAGTCAGGGTGCTTCTTGATTGGATATATTCTGTTCCATGTCATAATCTCGGCGTCATGACTCGGCAGAACTCTGCTCTTCCCCACAAACATTAAGAATGAATTCATTCATTCATTTTCTGTAACACTTATCCTCACTAGAGTCGTGGGCGTGCTGTAGCCTAACCCAACTGATTGCGGGCGAGAGGTGGGGTACACCCTGAACTGGTCGCCAGCCAATCGCAGGGCACAGAGACAAACAACCATTCACACTCACATTCACACCTATGAGAAATTTAGAGTCTTCCATGCATGTTTTTTTGGGATGTGGGAGGAAACCGGAGTACCCAGAGAAAACCCATGCAGACACAGGGAGAACATGCAAACTACACAGGCGAGGCCGAATTTGAACCCGGGTCATCGGAACTGTGAGGCAGATGTGCTAACCAGTCGCCCGCCGTGCCGCCACATTAAGAATTGTTTTCATAATTTGATAAGACTTAAGATTGTCTGGTGTTTGACGTGCTTGGTCAGGAAGGGGCAAAATCGTCACAAAAACAGCCCGATTGTCTTTGCGTGTGTACCAGGCCTACGTTACCAAAATAAATAGGAATCCAACTTTAGCTTTTCCACAAACGCAGATCCTTAGCAAAAGTCAGACACTGTGTGTACTTTTGATTGTATTAATTCACAAAACAGATGATAAGGGAGAAGGGACTAAATTGTGTGACATTAATTAGACACAAGTTTATAACTTAAATAATAAGGAAATATCAATTTTCTGATGAAGAAATTGAAAAATTATGTCAGTCATCTGCTTGTTCACAAGGTCGGGCTCATAAAACCCCGGTCACACGTTTATTCTTTTAATGCATCACTTCTATAAAAATGATTGATTCAGTTCGCTTGTTTTGGTTCTGAATGTTGAGAAGTCACTGCCACTCAATTTGTTTTTCTTTTACCAGGAAAAAACTCATGATCGCACGTGCACTATATGCAACTCGCCAAAGAAAGGCCCAAGCTGAGACAAACGCTTTCATTCTTTCAACTGAACTCTCAACACTCTCATTTTAGAGTGTGAAATCACAAAAATATATATTTTCTGAATGTAACAGGCTGTTTTACAATTTCCAATTATCACTAAAATATCTTTTAATGTAGGTGGAGCAATTATGTTTTCAAATGTAAATTTTTTTAAGCCAAAGTCTCAAGGAAAAATGAAAGTGCGCTTGAAACTTCAAAGTGAAGTAACAGTTGGCGCATCGTTAGCTCCCGTAATCTGACATATCATATATATGTGAGGTATCATTGGGTGAGGGATTTAAAATAAATCCTTCAAATGCAATTTGTCTCACTCAAAAGTGGGCAAGACTGCACTCGTGCATGACTGTGCCTCCAACTCCCACATCCTCTTTGTTCAGTCGAGTTCCAGAGAACACTCTTTGATGTCAACAAGGCGTTTTGCCAGCTGTCACGAACACTCGTGCCACTATATGGCTCCGCTAGCTACTATGATAGACTTAAGATTCACACTCAAGGTTCTGTGGCGATAGGTTTAAGCTTGTTACAGCAAGTCACATTTAACTGACACGTCCACAAATGTGTCCCATCTGGATCCTTTTTCCACAGAAGAAGAAGTCAAGCCTGCCCATGTCATTATCATTACTCCAATAACACTTACAGATATTCACATAAGATCCATCCTTTTTTTTATACAATTTTATTTCACCATTATTGGGTGAGAGGCAGGGTACACCCTGGACTGTTCACCAGCTAATTGCAGTCATAACATGACATTGCATAAAATAATGTCCTTGAAGTTAAAAGGCACGCTCGTTAGCATGTCCAATTCACATTGTATAATTTCAAGTAATTTCACCATGCACATGACCATATACAGCAGTTGTCATTCAGTCACGAGGCTGAAACTGCTGAAGCTGGACAGAACCACTAACATTGTGCTAGGGCCTCAATGTCCAGGCGTTAGTCTCACTTTACAGTTTTGGGGGATTTGTTGACAGGTATTGTCCTGGAGATATTCTGAATTTAACATTATGCAGTCTTTCCCTTGTATAGCCTAAAAGTAACTGTGATTATAGGCAAACATGAGGGGAAATTCCAGGAGGGCAGTTTTTTAAAGATGAGGAAATGACTGGTGTGAGAGGAAGACAGATGCAGAAGACAAGAAAAACAGATGAAAGTGTGGAAAATTGAAGTTGATTTGTGTCTTTGAAGAATGCAGCAAAACCTCGTCTTTTTAGGATATATGCTACATACATTAGGTTTTATCGATTCAATCTCCCCATGACTTTTTCCTTCCCCGTTTCACAATTCATTTGTCACAAAGATTTATCACTCCACTTAAATGTCTTACTGTCATCTAGTGTTTAAAAGATGTACCACAGCCACACAGCCTGGTGGCAGAAATCTGATCTCCCCCTTGTCTCCTCTGATTTATTTTTTGCCAAACTACGCCAGTGCATGAATTTATTTTGGTTTTCTGTGGCTGACATTTAGTTTTTTATTATTATTTAATTATTTTACAAACAGAGCATGGCCGACTGGTTAGAGCGTCTGCCTCACAGTTCTGGGGTTCAGTCCTCGGCCCCGCCTGTGTGGAGTTTGCATGTTCTTCCCGTGCCTGCGTGGGTTTTCTCCGGGCACTCCCGTTTCCTCCCACATCCCAAGAACATGCATGGTCGGTTCATTGACGACTCTAAATTGCCCCTAGGTGTGAATGTGAGTGCGAATGGTTGTTTGTTTATGTGTGCCCTGCGATTGGCTGGCAACTAGTTCAGGGTGTACCCGGCCCTTTGCCCAATGATAGCTGGGATGGGCTCCAGCACGCCCGCGACCCTCGTGAGGATAAGTGGCATAGAAAATGGATGGATGAAAAAATTTATTTTCTGCATGAGGTAGAAAATATGAACTGGATGAAGCAGATTATTCTACCACAGGATGCCGGCCACATGTGGTTAGGACAGCTTGATGGAGCGAAATTGAAGCCAAACACTCAGTTGTGACAAAATTTAATATTTTGATGCTTTGCTTGGCTTAGTCTTGGCCTGAAGGTACAGTATACAGATGCAGCTCTCACAGCTATATGTGCCAGCAACTGGGAATTTGAAGACGCAGGAAGCCAAAGATGGGCCATGTAGAACACTGCAACCATGCAGGAATCCAGGTAGATTCAACAAAGCAAAAATAGCATTTGAAAAGCACAACACAGCTTTCATGCGGATCTTTGTGAAGTATAAATCCCCACATAACTCAAAAACTATAACTCAAAAGGGTATGAGACAGGGCAGCACGGTGGTCGACTGGTTAGAGTGTCTGCCTCACAGTTCTGAGGAGTGGGGTTCAATCCCCAATCCCCAGCCTGCCCTTTTTCATCAAGATTAGATTATAGGTTCAGGACCTTTATTACATTATTGGCTAGTTATTATGTTATGGACCATTATTATGTTATGGGCTTTTACACGCCTTCTCAAGAACTGTGTCTGTCGTCAGTCCTGACATGTGGATGTACGTTGTGGACGTTCACAGCAGAAAAATGGAGAAACATCACAGCGGCAGAAATGTGGTTTTACTGACGTATGTTCAAGATTTCATACATTGATCACAAACACAGACATTTTACAATGTGCAAATCAAGAAAGACAGCTCATGACAACAATTGAACGTCGTCAACTTCGATGTACCGGACACCACATAAGAAAAGCAAAACTTATACCGCAAAGGAAAGTATATTTTTTAAAATTTCAACCCAATTTCAATGGTGCAAGAGTGTTCTGGAGCACCGGTTGGGATAGAGAAAAGTGGGCCCACATCACTGAAACGCCTCAAGCCCCCAATGGGGTTGGGCACTGACGACGACGAGCATGCTATATTGTTCGTTTTGAATCTATTTTTTAAGATCATGTTTACATACATGAGTTGACAAAAAAAGACATTTTTTCCAAGAGTAAGCACATTATTCTACCCATGAGCAGAACTGAGCGCTTCAGATGCTCCTTTTGCGACATCAGGTTTTACAACAGCAGTGTGGGTTAGAATTATTCACAACACCCCCCTTAACACCAACCTCAACCAATAGATTCAACCAGAGACTCAATACCTGTTTAAAATTCCCTGCTATGAAAATCACATTCCACTTTAAATATTTTCTCTATTTAATGTTACTGTGAATTTTATCCTGTGCGCTGTTTACCTTGTTCTGCTATAACACTTGAATGTCCCCTCTAGGGATTAATAAATATCTTATTTCCATATTATGTTTAAAGAAAAAAAAAATTGATTTCTGTTATTTCTGTGGAACATCATGTAAATTAATGCTGGGGGGGGGGGGAGACTTTTTGGTATCGGCAGAAATCAAGCAAAATCCCAGAAGAGGGGAGAAAACAAAACTTGTTTTGAATAATTTATTGTCTTTTTTATATATATATGTAAAGTGGAAATCAATGAATGGTGGGTAGCTAGTGCTGGAGCATAATAATAAATGTTCATCGTTTCTTCAGTTATGCTACAATATAATGTGATTTCTTGAAAAGCTAAATACACACATTCATTTGGCAGCAGTGCGCAAAATCTGAAAGAAAAAAAAAAGTCCTGGAAAACAAAATTAGATCCAAAATAGTAATTTAATATGGTATATGATCTAATTGATTAAAGCAATGAAAATTAAATATTGGGCAGCTGTCTCTCATTATTGTCATCATGCAGAGCACTAAAAACACTGTTATATGTTTATATATATATAGATAGATATAGATAGAAAGAGAGAGAGCGAGAGAGAGAGAGATTGGGTGATAGGTCATTTTACTGAAATAATTCTTCAGAATGTCATGATGATGTAACGTTGAACGTATTATGCGAATATGGTTAGCATCAATAGTCGCAAAGAGAATGGTGTTCTTTCATTGTAGTAGAGTGAAGCTCTGCAGTAAAATCTTACAAGCCACTGAAGTTCTTTCTCAAATGGACAAAGCTCTAGAATACCATTGTGATCACAGTGGAGGAATGAAGTTCTCTGGGAGGACAAAAAAGGGCCATGATTGCCTCCCTGTCTTCTATATTGTTTGAGATACTTATAGAATAAGTGAGCACTTTACAACAAATCAGTGTTCGCATAAGAGTATTCCTTGCTAGATGGCACTTTTTTGTCCCTCATTCTCTGAGATATAATGCATTTCAATTCAAATTCACGATCCAATCAAACACAAACACTTAAAACCTTCGCACACAGTTTCAGATTCATAGAAAGGAAGTGCCCAGTGCATCAGTCCCCCTGCAATATAATCACAGAATAACAATGGAAAGAACAATGCAAGCTTTATAAGAAGCAGAACTGAAGTGGGGAGTTACTTTTTAGTAAAAGGGGCTCCTTTAAAAATATGTGCATTCATGTGCATACAAATTACACTGCCTTCCAAGTTTATTCACCAACAATTCAATTACAATTCAAGATGCATCGACTGTGCTTACTCTGCAAAAGTTAATTCGAGGCAAGTAGACTCTTTTGGGTTGTTGAAGACGTTTCACCTTGAATCTAAAAGGCTTCTTCCTTTCTAAATTTCAGGTGTGGATACCTTTTTGTTTTACATAAATGGCTTCTTTCATGGCGGCACGGTGGACGACTGGTTTGAGCGTCAGCCTCACAGTTCTGAGGAACCGGGTTCAATCCCCGGCCCCGCCTGTGTGGAGTTTGCATGTTCTCCCCGTGCCTGCGTGGGTTTTCTCCGGGCACTCCGGTTTCCTCCCACATCCCAAAAACATGCATGTATTGGAGACTCTAAATTGCCCGTAGGCATGACTGTGAGTGCGAATGGTTGTTTGTTCCTATGTGCCCTGCGATTGGCTGGCAACCAGTTCAGGGTGTACCCCGCCTCCTGCCCGATGACAGCTGGGATAGGCTCCAGCACGCCTGCGACCCTAGTGAGGAGAAGCGTTTCAGAAAATGGATGGATGGGCTTCTTTCATGCCTCTTTCAAAGCAGCAGTACACACCTGGCAAAATAAAACCAACAACAATAACAACCCTCATGTGACGGTCCACATGGGACACATCCACTAAAGACATAAATGGGAGGGTCCACACCTAAAATTTACAACTGATGAAGTCTTTTGGATTCAAGGTGAAACGTCTTCAACAACCAATAAGGGCCCAGTTGCCTAGATTAAAAGTTTGCGGATCACATATTGTAGGTGTTTCTAGACCATTTTGGGGCGCGCTCAATTAAATTAAATCCCAGCAAAATCTGAGTGACTATTATTATTTTTGGTTTTACTTCATCCTTTTTAAACATGCTAGAAATAATATTTTAACCACAAAAATACAGCATCCCCTTGCCTCAAAAATGGCTTGCTCCACCATGAATGGGCTCTGAGTGCGCTATAGCTGCACAGAAGAAAACACTGCCTTCCAGTGTTATACAGTCAGGGATTAAGTACCTGTTTTAAACCAAGATATTTTGAAAATTTCTTAACTATACCCCACTCAATACCAACACACAGTTGTCATTACCATGCCATATACCATGCCTTATTCCATTTAATCGTAGTGCACTGTTTGATATTGTTAAGTAGGAGTTAGCTGATGTTTTTTGCAGATAGGAAATGTTTCAGGTGGTCAGAGACAGCATCACTGTCACCTGTGAGAAGAGAATGAGAGAAGCTAGTCATTGTGTCGTGTGCATGTGTTAGCGTTAAAGTCAAGTTGCTACTGACAAGCTAACGGACTCGATGCCCCATAACATTATAACTCCTATTAGGACACAGAGTGAGGGAGAAGCAAAGAGAGGATTTTATGTATAAATATTCAAAGTGTTCACCAAAGTCAATTTCTGTGGTGCTGCTGTACCAAAATAGTTGTCTCCCCTGTGAATTTAGTTGGTTTATTATGTTTATTTTATGATTCCAAGCCATTCCTCTTTTGCTGTGGCTCAACATTTAAATAACCTTTATCAGATTTGATGGTTTAGTCATACGGTAGACTTTCCCAAAATGTGTTATGGTTCTCCTTCATGAACATGGGAATGAAATTGTGTAAAATGAAAAAAAGAGTGGTATTTACCTCGCCGGTATGGGAGCTCAGCACCCCTAAACCTATGATTTTAGAATCACCTCGGATTACAATGACCTGGATGACTGAGAATCTACACACATGTGCAGTGGAACCTCAGATCACAAACTTAATTCCCAGATGTTCCGCCCAGTTTATTTCCTTGTATTATTACAACATAGCCAGTGAAATCTTCTTCTTGACAATCGTGCCATGTTGTTTGTGGTTTAATACAATGATAATATCTGGCTCCACAAAACATTGACAAGAACACCAGGGGTTGCAGTTTTTCCGATGCAGCACGTTGGTTTGTGTGTGAGGGTCAATCGCCAGGTGCGTGGGTGTGAGTCGCCGACTGTAATTAGTTTTCGATTGTCCACTTCAGTCGCATTCGGCCACGCCGCTCGGTGTGTGGCAGGCTTAAGACTTTTTGAAATAAAGAGGCTATATATCTAGCTATTGCATAACGCGAAGGCAAAATTTTTTCTACCTCTTCTATAATTGTTTTCTTTTGAGCTACACTGAGGGGTAATTTCAAGCAAAAACATAGATAAAGTACCTCCAATGCGTGATGTTTATGCAATGTGAGAGAAAGCACAACTGAACTTTCCAAGCTGATGCCAAGATTGTTCATAAACTGAAGCATAATGCATCAATTGAGGCAAAATATATTTCAAAATTTTGTTTGTAAACCAAACTGTTAATGAACCAAGGTGTTCTTGAACCTGTACCTACACAATTTCCTACCACTAACCGCTACATACCACTATTTCATAGAGTCAGTTACAAAGTATTGGCTACGACTACGTATGTCCATGACAGAGGAAGATGGAAGATCTGGTCCAGTGGTCAGCAATCCTTCCCAAATCACAGGCAAAATAGAACACAAGTGCGCTGATATGTTTATGATGTTGAAGATCTGGTTTAATGCCAAATACTTTTAGTATCTATCACGTGTATCAAAATGGCTTTGAATGAAGCTGGGTTACTTAGCCTCGTAATCACAGCTATGTAGTTTCTAGTTTGCATATTCATGTGTGTAGCTGTCCTCTGTGCCTACTTTGTTTTCAATGTTGTGTCAGTGTTTCAGTTTGATTTGGCTCTCTGTTCAATATTTCTTGTCTGTAACCCTATTTGGCTTGCAACATGCTGTGAAAAAAAAGACAGAAACAAGCACTTTCACCTTTGAAGAGCCACTGTGGCTCCTATTGCCAACATTCCTGTACTGAATTGTAATTACCATACAAGAATAGATTTTTTTGAAGGTGTGAGGCAGGTGTTGATATCAGTTTGGAGGGGAAGCTCCAAACAACGCTACAACAGTGTTGTTCTATAACACCAATCAGGAGTGCCAGAACCTGGCAGACTAACACCGATGCCAATTGTAAGTGATGAGCAAGGACATGCAACAACACAAATGTTGACATTGTTACCTCATGTTGTGGTGTGTAACTTCTCTGAGATGTCTAAAACCAGCAAGCCATTTTTTTTGTCTTCTCCAAGGAGATTCACAAGCGGGCTCCAACAGGAGGAAAGAAGGCACATTGGATAGACCTTGGATCAAAGACTGTCCAAAGAAGAAAATAAAAGAGGAAGACTTTTTCACTTATGTTGGAGAGCAACGAGTTAATGTCAGCAACTCTGAAGTATAATTGATATCTATCAATTATACTTCAATTATACTTCCCTTTGTATTGGAAAGATGTCCTCCCATCTAACTATCCAAGACCAGTCCAAGTTGATGTTTATAATTTATATTGACAGAAATAGCACTCTATCTGGATCTTTCAGTGCTGCTGTTGTTGTTGTTCTTTTGTTTTGTTGTTGTTTGTTTTGTTGTCATGAAAACAAAAGATGAGGGATAACAAAGTTAACAACAACCATTAACAAGAACCATGATTAATGCAGATGGGAATATTGAACTACCTGAAATGTAGCAGCCCTTTATTGCTCAGTGACTGTTTTTGTCAATGTCTTTATGTCTCAAAGTGTTCTCTGTCAATTGACTGTCTATTGTCGTACTAGAGCGGCTCCAACTACCGGAGACAAATTCCTTGTGTGTTTTTTTGGACATACTTGGCAAATAAAGATGATTCTGATGTAGAACTATTACTTGTAATTGTTTTAAGATTTATTCCCCACGTAGATGTTTGGTCTGTGACCCAAGGTGTAGCAGTTTGGAACTGCTTGAACAAATCTACAGGAGGCTGGGGATGGTGTAACTTGGCCTGGGGCCTAAAGGAAGGTACTCGAGGAATCACCTGAAATGTAGGGCGGTTATTTGTAATTTTTCAAGATTTCGAGAAACTATCCCACTCGTGAACATTTGGTCTGGGAAAAAGAATTAAAATGCATTATTTGATGATTGAACATTCTAACGAAACCAAGGTTGTTGTGTTTTTTGTGGAGGTTTTTTTAGTATTAGATCAATCAAAATCCTGGTTAAACTCATGGTTAATTCCATTGATATAAATAAACGATGAAGACAAATGTGAAAAGCAAAATGTTAACTACTTACTGTGAGGGGTGAGAATATCAGTTTTGTGAAAATGCGCAATTCACAGCATTGAGTTCAAAACCACAATTTGTTTGCACTCATAGTGTTAACAGTTTTGTTTAAAACAATATTTGATTCAAATGCTGTCAAATGATCAAAGCAAATTTATTTATATAGCATTTTTTCTTTTTCTTCTTTTCCCTTCTGCTTTTCCTGTGAGGGATCGCCACAGCGTGTCATCCTTTTCCATGTAAGCTTATCTCCTGCATCCTGCCCTCATGTCTTCCCTCACTACATCTATCAACCTTCTCATTGTTCTTCTTCTAGCTTTCTTGCCTGGCAGCTCTATCCTCATCATCCTTCTACCAACATACTCACTCTCTCTCCTCTGGATGTGTCGAAGTCTGCTCTCTCTAACTTTGTCTCCAAAACGTCTAACCATGGCCGTCCCTCTGATGAGCTCATTTCTAATCCTATCTAACCTGGTCACTCTTAGAGAGAACCTCAACATTTTCATTTCCGCCACCTCCAGCTCCGCTTCCCATTGTCTCTTCAGTGGCACTGTCTCTAATCCATACATCATGGCTGGCCTCACCACTGTTTTATAAACGTTGCCCTTCATCCTAGCAGAGACTCTTCTGTCACATAACACACCTGACATCTTCCTCCACCCGTATCAACCTTCTTGTACTTGCTTCTTCAATTCCTTGCCCCACTCACCGTTGCTCTGGACTGTTGACCTCAAGTATTCAAAGTCCTCCAATCTTGCTATCTCTTCTCCCTGTAGCCTCACTCTTCCCCCACAACCCCTCTCATTCATGCCCATATATTCTGTCTTACTTCGGCCAATCTTCATTCCTTTGCTTTCCAGTGCATGCCTCCATCTTTCTAACTGTTCCTCCACCTGCTCCCTGCTTTCACTGCAGAGCACAATGTCATCTGCAAACATCATGGTCCACGGAGATTCCAGTCTAACCTCATCTGTCAGCCTAACCATCACCACTGCAACCAGGAAGGGGCTCAGGGCTGATCCCTGATGCGGTCCGACCTCCACCTTAAACTCCTCTGCCACACCTACAGCACAACTCAACTCACCACTGTTCTGCTCCCCTCGTACATGTCCTGTATTATTCTAACATACTTCTCTGCCACTCCAGATTTCCACATACAGTACCACAGTTCATCTCTGGGTACTCTGTCATAGGATTCCCCTTCTGACCTTCTTTGTACTCCATCAACACCCTCAAGGCAAATAATGCATCTGTGTTACTCGTTCTATAGGCATGAACCCGTGCTTGCAAATACTCACTTCTGTTCTGAGTCTAGCCTCCATTACTTTTTTCCATAACTTCATTGTGTGGCTCATCAACTTTATTCCTCTATAATTTGCACAGCTCTGCACATCACCTTTGTTCTTAAAAGTGGGCACCAGCACACCTCTCCTATATTCCTCAGGCATCTTTTCACCTGCTAGAATTCTGTTGAACAAGCTGGTCAAAAACTCCACAGCCACTTCTCCTAGATGCTTCCATACCTCGACAGGAATGTCATCAGGACCAACTGCCTTTGCATTTTTCATCTTCTTTAGTGTCTTTTTTATCATCTCTCTTAATAATCATTGCTACTTCCTGGGCCACCACACTTGCCTCTTCTACTATTCCTTCTGTCTCAATCTCCTCATTCATCAACTCCTCAAAGTATTCTTTCCATCTATCCAGCACACTACTGGCACCAGTCAACACATATCCATCTCTATCCTTAATCACCGTAACCCGCTGCACATCCTTCCCATCTCAATCCCTCTGTCTGACCAACCTGTATAGATATTTGTCTCCTTCTTTAGTGTCCAACCTGACACACATTTCATCATATGCCTCTTGTTTGACCTTTGCCACCTCTACCTTTTGCCCTACGTCGCATTTCAATGTATTCCTTTCCCCTCTCCTCAGTCTTCTCAGTGTTCCACTTCTTCTTATAACCTCTTTCCTTGTATGATTTCCTGTACTTTGAGGTTCCACCACCAAGTCTCCTTCTTCTCTTTCCCTACCAGAAGATACACCAAGTACTCTCCTGTCTGTCTCTCTGATTACCTTGGCTGTAGAGGTCCACTCTCCCGGAAGCTCCTCCTGTCCACCGAGAGCCTGTCTCAGCTCTTGCCGAAAACACAGTTTCCACCACATGGTTCTCTGCTCTGCCTTTGTCTTCTTAACTTTCTCCCCACCAGCAGAGTCATCTTGCACACCACCATCCTATGCTGTCCAGCCACACTCTCCCCTACCACTACCTTAGAGTTGGTAACCTCCTTCAGATTACATCGGCTGCACGAGATGTAATCCACCTGCATGCTTCTACCTCCGCACTTGCAGGTCACCCTATGTTCCTTCTTCTTCTGGAAGAAAGTGTTCACTACAGCCATTTCCACCCATTTTGCAAAGTCTACCGCTATCTGTCCCTTCAAGTTCCTTTCCTGGATGCCAAACTAACCTATCACTTCTTCCTCACCTCTGTTTCTTTCACCAACATATCCATTACAATGTGCACCAATCCCCACTCTCTCTCTCTGTCTGGGATGCTCCAAATTACTTTGTCTAGCTCCTTCCAGAATTTATAGTTTATCTCA
Source organism: Phycodurus eques (assembly GCF_024500275.1). NCBI lineage: Eukaryota > Metazoa > Chordata > Actinopteri > Syngnathiformes > Syngnathidae > Phycodurus > Phycodurus eques. The sequence continues at coordinate 23,128,859 of NC_084531.1, forward strand.
GGTTGTTTATCTCACTCCCTGCCTTCTTCAGCCATCCTGTGTCTCGTTTTATCCCTTTCCCACTTCCTGGTTTGTGGCTTGACTTCCTGGGTCATGCTCATCTGACACAATTAATTTGTTTTTACAATTTTAACCTTTCTTATTTTAAACATGCTACTTTCACAACTTAAACTAATCTGTTGTTGATTCACACAGCACTTTATTTATTTTTCTGTTTGCTTTCTTGGAAAGTTTATAATACTGTAAACATACTTGCTCTTGTTTAATTACCAGGAATTATGTTGCAGTGTGCCTTGTGTAATGTTGGCTAGTAGACTCTTGGCTGCTGGGATAAAGAATCTATGCAACGAATCTCTCACTCGTTACCGGGTGGAAAACAAAACACAAAAATCTTTGACACCACTCATTCCTTCTCATAACCCTTCATAATATACATACACAACAGGAGTTGCCAGTGGACTGGAAACAGTGGAGGGATAGTTTGCAAGAGCCTTCTGGATGTTTACAGAGAACACTTTTGTATAATGGTTCGAATGTGAACCTCTGGTGCGGATGTTATGTAAGTTAAATATGTCATGTCTGATTCATGCATTCTCAGATTTGCGTGAGTGTGTTTCAGTAAGTTTAGGAAGGGGTGGTATGCTGAAAAACTGCAGATTTGAGACACCGTTCCATGGCCCCCAGCGTATGAACAAACACCACTAACAATCAAAGGCTTGGAGAAATACCATTCAGGCCAAGAGAGTGGGTAGAAGAGCGAATGCACACCCACAGACACATACAAACACTGAGTGATTTCTGTTCCTCTAAGTAACACGAACGTACACAGTGTTAAAAATAAATGACATGAAACTCATTGGAACTTGAATTGTAATGCTGCTGATGGTTTAATTATCTTCTTCTTCTTTTTTTTCTCTGGCTGTGAATGGCACAGCCGTTCACCCAAATTCAGCAAGGAAAGGCTTCAGCTCACTTGGATGAATTGATCAGAACGCATTATATCTCTTACTTTCTTGTGTTATTTCCAGATAAAAAATACCCTTACCAAATTTGGCCAGTGATTAAGTTGTTGTTGTTTTTTATGTGATTAAGTTGAGCTTGAGGCGGCACGGTGGACAACTGGTTAGAGCGTCAGCCTCACAGTTCTGAGGACCCGAGTTCAATCCCTGGTCCCACCTGTGTGGAGTTTGCATGTTCTCCCCGTGCCTGCGTGGGTTTTCTCCGGGCACTCCGGTTTCCTCCCACATCCCAAAAACATGCATGAATTGGAGACTCTAAATTGCCTGTAGGTGTGAATGTGAGTGCGAACGGTTGTTTGATTGTGTGTACCCTGCGATTGGCTGGCAACCAGTTCAGGGTGTACCCTACCTCCTGCCCGATGACAGCTGGGATTGGCTCCAGCGCGCCCGTGACCCTAGTGAGGAGAAGCGGCTCAGAAAATGGATGGATGGAAGTAGAGCTTGACATTCCTTTACTTTTAAAATTTTTTTCTGTATTGTCTGTTTTCCTTACTTTGAGCCACAGGGGGCAGCAGCACATTACTAATTTTCAAAGAGAAGCGGCATGAGAATCCAGTTCAATGGCTTGCCGGAAGTGAGTGACGCTGGTACTTTCACACATGACAACTTTGCGTCACATGACCATAAAATCCAGAGGCAACCCCATTGAGGTAAGTCAATTATGGTTGACAATCATCAAATGCTGACTGAAATTCCATTGAGTGACCATCTCTAAATCTAACTTATAATGTAATTAATTATTTTTTGAATTGACACTACTGTTTTATTTCTAGGCCTTCAATGAGCATATCTGTCTTTTAAAAGGTCAGTGACCCTTATCGCTTTGCACTCATCAGACACTGATATGCTTTTCTCAGACAGCACACAAATGCTCTTTGGCAGTGGTCACAAACCTTTTGTTTATTTATATTATTATTAATAATTATTGATCATCTAAATGAAGACTGATAATGTTCATGTTTTCTCACAATACTGCAATAATCAACAGTGATTTAACAAGGTAGGAAACCAATAACTATCAATATGCAACACATTTTCAAATGATCACTTCTACAACATTCCAAAGAAAGCACAATGTCCCATCACTGGCCGCGGGCTACTCATGTGATCCTTGGGGCTACCTGGCAAGTGGGCACCATGTTGGTGACACCTGGTGTATAGTTTGGAGATCAACATGATAAGAAGTGTCCACACACTCTCCTTACACACTCCTAAGCGTGTATTTTCAACGCTTTAAGAATGTGTTGAGTCTGGCTTTTGCTCAAGCAGAACTACGCCTCAGACAGACAGGAAATGGAAAGGCTTTCAAAAAAAAAAAGGAAGTGAGGCCCCTCAGTGTGCAGTAGAGGAAGGTTCCAGTGGGTGAACAAAATGCTATTCAAATCACTTAAAAGGGCTTTTTGGAACATGATGTACAGCTCAGTCTCGCTTCAGCCCATACAAACATTTTTTAAAGAAATATTCACTCCTGTTTCAGGCTGTAATGCTTCATTTTATACGCTCATGATGTTAATAATAATAATATTTAGTGTAGATTCTTAAGTTGAATAACCCTGAATTTCAAAATTCAATCAAAACTTTTTTTTCGAACTGCTGTCATACAATGACATCACATGACACATCAGCAAATCGTGTGAGACTTGAGTTCAGCAACAATCAAAGGAGTAGAAAGAAAATTAATTCTGCGTGTGTTTTGCTGTTTCTTTTTGCAACCCTTATTCCAAATTTCTGCCAAAAGGGTGTTCAGAATAAAGAGAGGGTGAGAAGAGAAGAAGGAGAATGTACACCAAAAGTAAGCAGACACACACTGAAAGCAGTCAGACTCCATTTTACGTCTTCATCTAGGTCACAAATCATATTTGTATTTGATCTTCATTATTAAAAGTTAAGAGATTGTGGTTTATAGTTTTGTGTCTTAAAATTAACAACAAGTCACTGATGGTGTAGTGGTACACTCGCCTGACTTTGGTGCGGGCAGCGTGGGTTCAGTTCCCACTCAGTGACGGTGTGAATGTGAGTGCAAATGGTCGTAAGTGTCTATATGTGCCCTGCGACTGACTGGCGACCAGTTCAGGGTGTAGTCTGCCTTTCGCCCCAAGTCAGCTGGGATAGGCTCCAGTGTCCCGTGACCCTAACCAGGATAAGCGGTGTTGAAAATGGATGGATGGATGGAAATTAACAATTCTTTACTCCTGTATGACCGTTATCATGTTAAAATATTGCGGAATTTCTCGTGTATAATGCACATTTTTTCCCAAAAAGTGTCAAAAGTCAATAGTGAGTATTATGCATAGGTATAGGGGCAAATGGTAAAAACTTTCACATTTTATAAATGTAATCCGCCATCTAGTGGTTATGAAAAAGCTGTACATTTTCATTCCAAAATGCCACCGCCACCTAGTGGTTATAAAAAAGGTGTAGCCTACACTTTCATTCCAATATTACAGGGGTACGTATGACTGCGTATATGTACAATTGTGCTCATACGTTTGCATACCCTGGCAGAATTTGTGAAATATTGTTTGGTTTTTTTTAAATATGACTGATGACTGAACAACAACCATCATTAATTTATTTTTGGTAATGTTTTGTTTAATGATAATGCTTTTCTGAAATGGTTGACCGTTTAATTTGAATCCCATCCATCCATCCATCCATTTTCTGAGCTGCTTCTCCTCACTAGGGTCGCGGGCATGCTGGAGCCTATCCCAGCTGTCATCGGGCAGGAGGCGGGATACAACTGAACTGGTTGCCAGCCAATCGCAGGGCACATACAAACAAACAACCATTCGCACTCACAGTCACACCTACGGGCAATTTAGAGTTGACAATTAATGCATGTTTTTGGGATGTGGGAGGAAACCGGAGTGCCCGGAGAAAACCCACACAGGCACGGGGAGAAAATGCAAACTCCACACAGGCGGGGCCAGGGATTGAACCCGGGTCCTCAGAACTGTGAGGCTGACATTCTAACCAGTCGCCCACCGTGCCGCTTTGAATCCCATTAAAATAAAATTAAATGTGTTTCGCCTGGTCCTTCATGTTTTCTTTAAAGAATTGTACCCAAAGGTAGGGCTGTTAATTTAAAAATAAGAGCAAGTAAATTAAAAAAAAGGATTAAGTGTTCAAACCAAGTGCTTAACTTCAGAGTAATTATTTGAAAAAAAAACTAATAACGTACAGATAATACTTCATGTTTTGATCATATGGGGTAGAAGCAAAATCATGCGTTGTAAAAATGCATTATACATAGGTGGAATGGTTTTCCAGAATTTTGAGGTCAACTTTGGGGGTGCATATTATACATGGCTGTGCATTATACACGAGAAATTACGGTACTTTGCCTGTGCAGATAATACAATAATACAGGGTTTATGATGGTGACAGTTTGACCCCGGAAGGCTTACAGGTATATCTATTTTCATTGTTTTCTTTGGGAAAGTACAACCTTAAAATTTCCACAGTATTCACTCCTGTTTGACCTTAATGACACTAGCAAAATATTGTTAATTTCATTGACATTATAATATCATAATATGGCAATTGCTAATTACACATCTAATGTTTCCCAAACCTCTCTGGGTGATATTTTTTAAGCATTAACATGTACTTATGCTCTTCAGTCAGTACGTATGTATTTATATTTCATAAATCATACTGTTTGTCAACCAGTTTTATCATGGTAAAGCCAGCAGATGTATTAATTAATTCATGAGTCAAATTAACCAGTAATCCACCTTCCGCAGACTGCTTAAAACACTGTACGGTTCTCAAATATTTTATTAGTCACCTATCTAACGCAAAGAGAATGTGATAATAGATCGTCTCCTCTTTTACTTCATGGTGTACAGTTAGAATGTATGGTCATTTTGGAAACAGAATGATATAATTTTCTTTAAGCATCTTTTTTTTTTTTTTTTTTACTTATGGTGGCTGCAAACATAAACTATGGAAAACCACAGACACCTCTCGTCACATGGCTTCTGCTTAACCACTCATGGAGAAATATAGATTTATTGTATAACCCATTCATGAAATAAAGATAATTCTTGTTTGAGTCAACTTAATATTCCACAGAACAAAAAAAATATCTATGTCCCATACAAATCTTTGACAGTTGTTGAAATGACTAACATGTGGTGAAACCTGAAGAAGCCAATGGATGGTTTTGACTAGCTGACAAAATATCAGTTAAAGTGAAACAACTTAGATGAGATGAGGACACTGTACACAACCCCCATGACAAATCTCATTACATGTATGACTGTAACAGAATAATGTCGTTAACCATCCATTGAGGCAGACACCAACAAATGGTCCCCGTTGCAAGACCTAACTTAAATGCATTGACTAGTTGTGGAAGGGCTGGTTAGAGCATCAGCCTCACAGTTCTGAGGACCGGGGTTCAATCCCCGGCCCTGCCTGTGTGGAGTTTGCATGTTCTCCCTGTGCCTGCGTGGGTTTTCTCCGGGCACTCCGGTCTCCTCCCACATCCCAAAAACATGCATGAATTGGAGACTCTAAATTGCCCGTAGGTGTGAATGTGAGTGCGAATGGTTGGTTGTTTGTATGTGCCCTGCGATTGGCTGGCAACCAGTTCAGGGTGTACCCCGCCTCCTGCCCGATGATAGCTGGGATAGGCTCGAGCACGCCCGCGACCCTAGTGAGGAGAAGCGGCTCAGAAAATGGATGGATGGATAGTTGTGGAAGTGTAGTTGAGTTTTACCTATTATTTTCTTCTTTGGTGTCTTTAATCAATCAATCAATCAAGGTGGGCTGGATATTTTAAGGCATGGCTGGATGAGGTTAGTATGGAAAAGCTTGAATGCAACCTGAACTTAACCCCATCAAACACTTAAATAGAAACATCAGTAGGAGTTCAGATTGTCACTGAACATTTTACACTTTTGGTATTTTGAATTTGAAGGACAACAATAGTGTAGTGTATTGCCCTCATAGCTGCTTTTTTTCCTTTTTCTTACAAGGTGTAATGCACTTCTCCTCAAAGTAACTACTGTAAATACTATTATTCTAATCAATCTGTGTTCTTAATAAGCTTCAAAAATACAAAGCTCGGCACTCATTCAATAAGTCGTATTGACTTGAAACTTCTTACACCGTTTTCTCTCAGACCTTTTTCAATTTTCCAATGGTAAAAAACAAATTTCGTACACAGGCTTAAGCAAGTAGCATCTGTTAAGCTTAAGTAAAATTGGTAAAGAAATTTAGCTGCCATTGACCAATACGTATGCGCACGGCTAATTAGTCATAACTTATTGACCATCCCAAAAAAATGCCAAAACCATTCACCTCAAAATCATAGTTTTGAAAGGTGTTTGACAAAATGGCTTTTGCACTATAGACAATGCCTCCCCAAATGAGTGACTGTGGTCCACAGCTCTGCTCCCTGCAGTCTAGACTTGTCGTGCCACACTTGAAATTGTCTTAGTCTAAATGCATATCTTTTTAAGTCACCAACAGTGAGATACAGATAACAAATAATGAAAATAAGAAAAACAGCGTTGCACATTTGCCTATGGTCACGGCACGTCCCATCAAAGTACCACACACATGAGGCAGAAAACTCACCGAAACTTACGCGCACACAGCGAGCTATCTGCTGCGTGGACAGTTTCAAATGACTTTTTGCTTAGCTGATAGCTCCAGTGTGTGGCGGCATTCAATCATCCATGTTTCAGGAAGATGAGGAAAACCCTTTTATTGTCATGAATTGACATGTACAGTATTATGTGATTTTAATAACGACCCACTTCTGCACAGCTCTCATATTCACACACTGTACGAAATGCAACAAGTGAATCAGCTGACATTATAAAACACAACGGTGTGTGACCGCACGACCACATTGAGTCCCCAGAAGTAAAAGGAAAGTGTGACTCCAGCAACAAAAAGCAAAAGAAAAAAGAAAATGTTGATGTTCCTTCAAAGCAATGTGGCGAGATAAAAATTGTAGGAGTCGCATGTGATAATGGCCTGATGATGGATGTTACGTATATGATGCAAGAAATATAGTTATTGACAATCTTGATGGATATTTTACAAATGTGATAATACCAGTGTGACCAAACACCCACATGACCGTCAACGCAATCAAAAGGAAGTTCACATTTTGCAAAGCTTCTACTGCATCGCTATAATTTGGCAGTCGTTTGGTGCGTGGGATGGAATGTATGTTCTTACTAAAACACACTAGTGTGAGTTATTAATATTGCAAATAAATGTCAAGAGGAAGGCGCTGCATCACAGAAGTTCCATGAGGAGGTTCTCTCAACATAGTCCTGACTGCAGTCTCACTGTTGATGTTGACTGAGAATCATGTGGCTGACATTTTGGCTCACGGAAGGAAATTAAACACACAGCTGAGTGGTATTTTTAGCTTACGCTTTCTGCTGCTGATGGCATACTGTCCCTCCTTATAAATTAATAAATATTCAGAGTACTACAGCAGGAAAATTTAACATGAAAAGAAAATTTTCTGAGCAGATGAGCGTGGAGGATCAAATAGCACAGTACTATTGATACCATTTCCAGAGTTCATTTGTGTGCATTGCTTTGCTCTATCAACAGGATGAGCCGTAGGCTTTTAAGTAATAAAAGCTGTTTTGTCAGCTTTTCCATCCTTCCAGTCACGCGGACCTGAGTCATGTGACGTCACGGGTGTTTGTAGAAACACTGCCATTCACAAAATAACACACGTTACAAATAAGGTGTGATTACTTCATGTCACATGTGGTCATTTTTATTGTCTGAAAGACAAGGGTGTGAAAAAAAGGCACAGCTTGCCTTGCAAGGTGAGAGCTACCACTGCTTGGAGTACACACAGCATGGACAGAAGTATTGGGACACCTTTCAACTTGACCCGCAGACTCAAGTTGGAAAGAACATAGTGTGTTCCGCTGAGATCCAGCCCAACCCTAAACTGACAAATTACTGATTACTGACTTATTTTATTTGGGGGATCTCCTCGTATAATTGCCCACATATGGTTTAAAAAAAAGAGGCCAAACAATTCAGGGGTCATGGGTGACCAGGAGCCAATCTGATTTTGGGCAAATGAAACATTATTATTTTAGGAATAAGTTAAGAGCTGGGCAGCACAGTGTACTCGTAGTTAGTACTGTATAGCTGCCTTACAGTTCTGAGGGTTAGGGTTTAAGGGTTAGGGCCTTCCTGACTCGCCTTCAGGCAAGGTTAAATAACAATACTGAAAAAGCCTTTGGATTACAGTTTAACCTACAATATAAGGTAACTACCTTTTGGTTTGAATCTTACATTACGTATTACATAAAAAGGTTTAGAAGGCCGTTTGTATCCATCCATTTCCTGGTTTAGTTGAGTCCAAAGAAGTAGGCCCACACTCTCTCTCTGTCTCTCAGTCTCTGGGCACCTCCTCCAGCGCTACCAGGGCCATGGAGACATTATCCCTCTAGCGTGTCCTTGGTCATGCTCTGGAATACCTACCCTGAGGCATCTGGGAGGACAGAGTCACCTCAACTTGTTGTTCTTGATGAGGAGGAGCTCCTATCTTTAAGGACCATAAATGACAGTAAGAACATACATCGCAAACTTGGTCACTTTGCCTATTAGCTGAGGTTTCTCTTCACATTGACAGTCCGATGCAGCCACTGTTTCATGCATGGTTTTTGTTGTTGTTGCTGTTGTGAAAACATCATTAATCCATGGTTCCACTACGTGGTACCGCTTTAAGTTTAGCCCATGGTAATGGTAAAACCTGATCTGGTTAGTGTTTCCATTGCTGGCTATGTTGTGAGAGCAATGTTCCATGAATAGAGTGACATCATCACAGCTATGCAACTTGCCAATAAAGTCATTAACCAGGATGGGTATTTTAGGTAGTCACTGATGGTGTAGTGGTACACTCGCCTGACTTTGGTGCAAGCAGCGTGGGTTCAGTTCCCACTCAGTGACGGTGTGAATGTGAGTGCGAGTGGTTGTCCGTGTCTATATGTGCCCTGCGACTGACTGGCGACCAGTTCATGGTGTCGTCCGCCTTTCGCCTGAAGTCAGCTGGGATAGGCTCCAGTGTCCTGCGACCCTAACCAGGATAAGCGGTGTTGAAAATGGATGGATGGTATTTTAGGTGCCTTTATTGACTTAAAAACAAATAATAATACAAAAATGGCCAAAGCAAAGCAAGTAGTACTGATATGTGGTGAAAATGGTAATCAACATTTCTTTTGGGGATTTTACCAATATGTGTTTCTTTTGCAGGGTCACTGATTGTGTAGTGGTCGGTCATATTTGAGACTACAGCAGAATGTATAATGACCAGTGAGAGCCAATCACAATGTTGCCTTTTGAAGGAGGGCGTGATCGAGCGTTTGTGGAGATTTTTCAAATGTAACTACAAAGTAAAATTGTAATCACAGAAATTTCCAAAAGCAACTGTAATTTAACCACACATCTTGTCCCAATAATGTAATGGATTAAAATTACATACATTTTATAATGAAATTAGGTAATCAAGTTACATGTAATTAGTTACTCCCCAAAACTAGAAGTGGTACACTTTCCTGACTTCAGTGCAAGGCAGCGTCTGTTCAGTCTACAATCAGTGAATGTGTGAATGTGAGTGTGAATGGTTGTCTGTCTCTACATGTGCCCTGTAATTGACTGGTGACCAGTCCAGGGTGTAGATCAACTTTTGCCTGGAATCAGCTGTGATAGGCTCCAGCTCCCTATAAGAAACTTAACAGGATAAGCAATATAGAATACGGTGGGATGTGTCGGTTTTGTCAGTAATCCATCCATCCATCCATCCATCCATTTTTTGAGCCGCTTCTCCTCACTAGGGTCGCGGGCGTGCTGGAGCCAATCCCAGCTGTCATCGGGCAGGAGGCGGGGTACACCCTGAACTGGTTGCCAGCCAATCGCAGGGCACATACAAACAAACAACCATTCGCACTCACAGTCATGCCTACAGGCAATTTAGAGTCTCCAATTAACGCATGTTTTTGGGATGTGGGAGGAAACCGGAGTGCCTGGAGAAAACCCACGCAGGCACGGGGAGAACATGCAAACTCCACACAGGCGGGGCCGGGGATTGAACCCGGGTCCTCAGAACTGTGAGGCTGACGCTCTAACCAGTCGTCCACCGTGCCGCCCAGTAATCCATCCATCCATTTCTATAGCACTTCGATAGTATAGTATAGTTTTGATTAGGATCGCGAGTGGTCTGGAGCCTACCCCGGCTAGCGAGCGGCAGGGTACACCCAGGGTACACCCTGTACTGGCAGCCAATTACAGTATTCTACCTACAATGAGTCGCGTGTGTCTTCAAATCTAGAGCCTGTGGTTGTGAGTCACGTTAGCAAGTTCTTTGATGGTATCTTTCCTCATCATGTGAGTGTGAGTGCGGTTTGACACTACACACACAAGACACACACTCTCATCACAACAGGAGAGGGAAATGTACTGTGGTGGTGGTAAAAAAATAAATAAAAAATAAATACATTTAAAAAGGGGGGGGGGGGGTTATTTTTTGCTTGTTTATTTTTTTCCCCTCATTGCCTTCAAACTGAAGTAAGATCTGATAAGGGAAGCTTTGTTGTACTGCTAAGCAAAAGTCAAATCTCGCACGTCATGACCTGTGACTTCCTGAGGCCTATAAACCACCACGCCCATGTCACCTGTCACATACACATCCTAGTAACTGGCTTTTTCCGTGTCTTGTATTATAAGGTAAAAACAACCAGCGGAGAAGTAGGCCAAGGAACAAACTCTTCCCCGCATTCCTCATGTATAATAGTGGCAATACATTGTGTGCTTATTTCATAAATCCTTCATGGCATACAAGTTTACAGTGTCCAAAAGGGATGCTCACTGCTGTGCACTGCCCTAAATTGTTTTAAAATGTTTCTCAATTTTTTCAGTAAATGAAAATGAAATTGGGTAGGAACAATGCATAAAAGTCTGAAATATAAGAGGGTAAGTTAATAAAAACAAGTGAGCGAGCACTGATTTCTTTTCAGCTCACTGTTTTTACAATCACCAGGGAGCAAGTCACTAGTGATGAAATTTGAACTTTACCTATATTTTTGTATATTGCTTTCCAATGTATACACTTCTCATGTCGGCAGATTTTCAACACAGACGTGACCGGAGTCACATGCTGTTGTTGGTATACTGTACATGAGTGTAACTGGGTCAGATTGGTTAACTTAGACACATATTCGCCCACATTATGTCTTTGTTCCTGTGAATCATTGCCACCATTTGAGCTTTCAAAGTCAAAATACGACAATATTTGTTTTTCATTTGCCTGTTTTGCGTGCAGACCGCCTGGGTTCATTTAATCAGTGGTGGTATGAATGTGAGTGTGAATGGTTGTCGATCTCCATGTGTGTGCCCTGCGACCGACTGCCGACCAGTCCAGGGTGTAGATCAACTTTTGCCCTGGAATCAGCTGTGATAGCCTCCAGCTCCAAACAAGACAGAACAGAATCAGCGATTCAGAAAATGGAAGCGTGGAAACTGTTGTGATAAACTGAGAGAGGCATTGCAGTCAAAACTTCTTTTTTTATGACTTTCCAGTCCTAACTTATTAAATTGCAAACTTAAATTTTCATATATTTTGAACATTTACAGAGGACTGGGCACCTCGCATGATGATGACGATTATGAGCCTTCTATTTTAAGTGAGACAACAACGCTGACAGATGGGCATGCTAGAAATGGGGCTTGGTAAGTAACATTGTTGGACAGAAAAGTTATTTTGTGGACTACAGTGGCCTACAGTGGTGAACTTGTGATTTGAACATAAATCCAAGTCACCTATAAAGGAGTAATATGTGCCAACTTGGAATCACAGGGTGCCATTCAAGCCAGCACCACTACTGAATTAAATGGTATTAGTAATGCCTTGAATTACAGCATTCAGACAAAGAGTTATCATGAGCATAATTGTGTCACTGTCCTATTACTTCTAACACCGTTAATAACCAACATTACACAGAAGTTATATAAATGGGGCTGAATGTGGCTTGTAACTATAAACAAATCTGCACCCAACAATGATTGTCCCAGACAAGCAACCAAAGTTCAACTTCACTGAAAATTCTGTGCGCAGATCATGTAAAAAGAGGAAACCCAGTGAATTCTGGTTGTTTATTGCTTTTGTAAGAGTTAACTGGGCTTTGACTTGGAAAAAGACATCAATTCAAGATTGGCTTCATATTGACGGGACTGAGCAATAGCACATTCCTTTGTGCTTGTCAAGCCCCAGCATGAAGAGTCCCAGCTGCTTTTTTTTCATGCGATGGCCTCCGCTCTGCTTAGACCCACATAGCACGCATTCCTCACTGACTCACCAACCCTGCCAGTGTGTTTGTGTACAGTCCCGCAGCACAGGCCTCTGTGTGTCATATAAACACCTCTATGACTCATAGCGCAATATAAAATGTGGCCTGTCTAACCACTATTTTAACACCCTGCCAACAGTTCTTCTATGCAGTTCACCAAAGTCCTGCTTATCACCAGGTAGCTTGTAAACATGTGTCTTACCACTACAAATCTATCGTTTTCATTGTGGAGATAATAGGGTAGTATTCTTTTTTACCTATTGTAGTTGTATGTAAAAACACTTTATGCATCTATCACTTCCTGGATGATTTCTGAAACAGGTTTCACCTGTTGATGTCATAAGACCATACCTTTTTGGCTTGAGCAATGCAAGGCCACACCTTTTAAATTTACTTCAGGCGCAAGCACGTATAAAATCAATAAACACACGCACCTGGGTGGAGGTGGTACATTGCTGATGTAATCCCAACCCTGATAGATTTGAGCTCTGTCAAGAGTTTTTCTGCATCATGAGTTTGTACTTTGTCTGAATAGTAAAACAATATTAAGTATTAGGTACAAATATTGTGCATAATTGACTCATACAGAAAATAGTGTAAAAAGACTGAGAATGTCCAAAGTTTTGGGATTATTTCACATTTAATAAAATAAAATAAACTACAATGTGCCTATTGCAAAGTACAACTGTCTTAAGTTCAACAACTGCACTTTTAAAAAAAGAAATGAGCGTAGAGGATGTAAAAGAAATTAATTTTTAGCTAATTGAATATAGCCTACCACTACTATTTGTAACAAATTGTAATCCATAACAGGTGGTTTGGATAGAGACAGGTTGAAAACACCTGCTGGTGCTCTTTGAATCACTTTATCGAAACAAACTGTAACAAAATACAGTCAACACAAGCACATTCTTAGCCGACCTGCAAATGACCTCATCTGACACTGTCACCGTACATACACAGTGGCTTACGCTAAAGACAGTTAAACCATCCTCACTTGCGTTTTAAAGGCAGGTACGCATTCATGTCACAGACACAATAGAGTAGAAGGTGATGCCAAGTGGACAAAATAATACCTCACATGAATATACTGTATGTTGCTTTTATGGTTTCTGCATGAAGTTTCATAATATATATAAATAAAATAAATACTAATTTGCAGATTTCGTCTATTACGGGGGCAGTCTGGAATGTAACCCCGTGATAAATGAGAAATTACTGTCTATATATGGTGTAAATTTATAATTTCATACATGACCTGTGTCAGAACCAAAGCATAGAGTGAGTCTCTCACTAAAATGCACCCATGCCATCAGTCAATGGGGGTCTGCTTACTGCCAGCAGCATCTCAAAATAGCCACACGCTCTCGTTTTATTGTCGCCCATTCCTTCACTTTCTTCCATGACGATTTGTCATGGTTAAAAAAAGTTTTTCTTTAAATACAGTACAGGATTTCAAAACCTAATACAGGCTGTTTTTTTCTGTTGCAGCTTGCCAGTAGATATGTGCTGCTAATCGCCGAGTGTGCAACAAAGGCTTTCGTCACATCACTCAACGTGCAGTGGGTCTAAATAACTTGCAATTACGCTGGTTAAACGAAAGGGCACTCAAGTTTTTATTTAGTGGGCTAGGGATGACTCATGCCAAATGCCAAGTGTGTTACTTGGCACTGTTTTATGTATAGCCCAAAAAAAAATCCAAAAAACGGAAATGGTGCAAAACAATTTAATGCTGTACGTCCACAATTGAGTAAGACACAGTTCTCAGATTTTGTTCATGTTTTCAGCCATTATCTTCAAACATGTCAAATGTATTTAGAAAAAAATCTCCAACGTCCCTTTTCAGGATCTTGAAACGAATAAGCGTGTTTTGACGATGTGGGACTCGAGGAAGCCGCAGTTCCTGCAGAAACCCCATGCAAACACGGGGACAGCATGCATTCTCCACACAGGAATATTCAGTTATTATTCAGTGGTTAAATGAAGCGTCTTCGGGTCCATTGAAAGGTGCTATCCATTCATCTATTTTCCATACCGCTTATCCCCACTAGGTTCGTGAGTGTGCTGAACCAGAGGTTTGGACTCGAGTCACATGACTTGGACTCACGTCATGAATTTGATGACTTAAGACTCGATTTGACAATATATGAAAAGACTTGAAACTCGCCTTGGACTTGAACAGCAATGACTCATGACTTCACTTGGACTTGAACCAATTGATTTGAAAAGACTTGCTACTTGGACCAAAGCACTGAGAAACCAGCACAGTTTTCTCTTTCTATAACTATACTTGTAATTTATTGTTTTACTACAGCAAAATATGACAAGTGACAGCATAACACTGAATATCTTCATGATCATTTATTACGTTGAGGGGTCCCGAACTGTTATTGCTAGTTCTTATTATTTTTTTAACAGTTAACACCCTGTTGGGCACGCTCGGGCAGAGGAATTGACCAAGAGGTCATTTTTTCACACACTACCTAAAGTAGTGGTTTAATTTATTACAAAAAAAAAATTATTTAAAAAGAACAGTACAACATAAAACAACAATAAGTGTGACAGCTAAATAAGTCATAAAGTATATTCCAAGAACCACTGTTAACATACACAGAAACGACAACGAGATTTAACGTAACAATAAGTACGTTAATTCCACATTGCATTGCGGGAATCGCGTGGCTTGACATCACGTATGCTTGTATTCGTTAGCATTAGCAGCTATCTTTTTGTTTCACGGCAGGCCGGCCATGCGCTGTCAGGGCTTCCTGTTCCTTACAGTCTGGTTTAGTCAATGTAGTGTTCTCAAGAATCAGTCTTGCACTATTTCTTTTTTCATTCACTTCAGCACACAGTCAGTACTTGTGTAATTGCTTGAGCAAAACATCAAGTTGTCCTCACCAGTTATAGCTGTACAAAAGTTTTAAACAGAATGTCTGCATGCACCCCCACTGAACCATTGCAGTATTTCAAACATTCAACGTGTGATTTTTATTAAAGCATTGCCAATGGTGATGACGGTTAGGTTCGGTCATCTGTTACTGTACATGCTGAGCAGGATAGGAGAGACAAGAGCCTGTATAATCTATCTACCAATAATCTAATCAAACCTTGTGCTGTGCAGGGATTATCCAGGATTTTTACATTTGAAACCACGACCTTTCGTGCAAAACTGGATTGTGAATGCAACATAATCATTTTGTTGAAGCAGATCATTAATATGGTATTACTCTCGTGGTAACAAGCGTTTGCTTATGTTATAGGACGTTTTTTTACATCATATACAGTATGTGTTTGGAATTAGAAGTTCTCCTTGTAAAATTAATCCTTGCCTTAATTGAATACTACAACCACAAGGTGTGACCGGCACATAATCATTGCTGGAAAAAGAACATCAGTCGCTGATTCATGTCCATCCTATGAAACTGTTGTTCCATGCCTCAAAGAAAATCTTAACACTATCACTGTGGGACAACTGTGGCCTTGATTTATATACTGTACATTATGTTCCACATATTTAATTTTGAGGATTTTGAATGTGACCTGAACATGATCTTGTGTTTTACCATCTACGTGACACACACACTTGCACACTACTTTTCCCATTACATCTTTACACATTCACGTTCAGAGACTCTTTCATATGTGAGGAGTGAGTGGCAGTAGTGTGCGTGTGTGTGTGTACTTGTGTATGTCAACAGTGGCGTAGTGGGAAATACAAAGTGTATGTGAGAGTGGAGGACAGTTGAAGCATTGAACGAGGACAGAAGAGCGCCATTGTCTTTATTTTTCCCCCCAGGTAACCCCTTGTGTTGGCAGTCTATTTATTTTGACCAACCAAAAGACACAGTGTATAGTGAGTTCTAATATATTTCAAGCACGATGAATGCAATGCCATTTTAGATATTACAATAATCCAGTAAATACTGTATATCGTTTTTCTTCATTTGAAACATTGCTACTGTTTCTGTGGCTCTTTCTATGTTTCTACGATTTTTTTTTTAAACATGGATAGTCTTCTTCACCATAAACACACAAACACTCAAGACTCTGGTCGGAGTTTTTCAGATAACAAAAATATATATTTTAGCCTGTGGTTAAGAGGCCACAATGAGTAGAACATATCCATATTTACGTGGACATGACCTTATGTTTCAAATCGTCCAACCAGGTGTCCTGTACTTTGTCTCGCTTTGATTGACTGAGTCCAAATATAGACTCCAACTCTTGAATCATTTGTTGTGTATTATCGGTTTATGACAGCTAATACACATATGGGAAGCCCGAAATGTGATATGTCTCTCTCTTGTGTTTTATTTCTACAAAAGAGCCATCGTCCTTTGTTTCCTTCTTGACAAAAAGACAAGGGGGGGGGGGGGGGGGGGGCATATAGAGCAAAGTGTAAGAAGAATACTATCAAAGGGGAAGAGTAGGGGACCCAGATGAGTTAAAAGTGGGTCAGAAAAATATAGATGTTATTTGTAGGCTCCACAGGATGGAGGAAGAGCCAAATTTCATTCAATGGGAAAATGTGATGCTTGAGCTGACGTTCAATGCAGCATTATTCATGTTATTCATTGAAAGAATTCTGATGCAACACTAAAATATTTTGAACAAGCCCGGTCGTATACGTACGTAGGTTTCATACTGTAAAGAAAACAAATTCTTCTCACCGCCAGTACATCACCACTGAGTCCTATCTTTGAGAGCACAGCAAGGGGAAAAGTTTGACATCTTCAACACATAAAGGAATGTGCAAAATTATTCACAAATTAACTTCAAATTCCTAAAGCCAAGAAAGAATAATAAAACAAATACATTTTGCAGGAGTGAAATTATTATAAATTCTTGGACCTATTCAATCAATAGTGACTAGAAAAGTAACTCTAAATTGATTGATCAATCAATAAGTGGTTGCAATAGTTCAGGGGTCGGTAACCTTAAACACTCCCAAGACATTTGGACGGGCACAGGAAAAAAAAAAAAAAAGAGGGCGCCACGAGATCCTTTTGACATCGAAAGTGAGGATGACAGTTTATCTTACTATAGTGCTGCATTAACTACATCAATGAACTGCTCCAGAGAACACAATAATTTATTTCTGCCTGAAACAAAAGCTTACTTTCAAATAAATGTAAATGTATTTATGAAATTAAAGCCAAAATGAAATTATCCACCTACAGGAAACCAAAAATGCCATCTGCTTGTGTTCCATCATCATTTTATCACCTGTGAAGTCAGCTGTCGACTTGAATTAAAAATTACTATTTCATATAACAATGAAAAAAAAAATATATATATATATATATATATATATATATATATGTAAAATAATAGCCAATTAAAATATTTATTTTACCTGGTTAATGTGATTTTTGCTCCTGAACCTCAGCACACAGCGCCAGCACATCCGTGTAGTAATATATTACCTTCATCTTCACACACAACTGTTAAACTGTCACCTGTGAGGCTATGTGAGCGATGTTTGTTTTTAATATAGTTCATGTAGCACGCAGCATTAAACGTTCTGTTCTTCAGAAACTCTTATGACGAAGCAATGTCACAGTATTTCATTTCAAAGTCACCAGCGAGTCACAGCAAAAGAAAGACATCCAGAGCCATGGGTTACCGACCCATGCACGAGTTGTCTTATATCTTTGTCTTATTACCTATAAGGTTGGCCGTTACATTTTCCAAAAAATACATATTAACCCTTTTCTAGAAGAATTTGAACTTTTCTGTGAAATCAATCTGCTGTCCGGTCCGTCAGGTTACCACAACAGAGTAACATAATGTGTGATGTGAAATGTCAGTAAAAAAAAATGATGGTTTTAAAAAAAATAAAAAGAAAAAGAAAAACACTCTTTAATAATCGGCAATCAGGGATGCATTCAAGAAAACTGAGTGGATTTGAAAGACAACAAAAAACATAGCTTGATAGGCGTATTGCATTGTCTTTTATTTGAAGTACATTATAATCAATACACTATAAAATAGCGTAGGTATAGTAACAACAAAGCTAATCTTGTTTTTGCAGCCTTTTCTTTTACCGAATAACTTCACACACAGAGCATATATCTTACAGTTGACATTCATTTGTGTCCTCTGGAGTTAAAAGTTCCCATTTTACTTAGCTGCCTTGCTCAGGGGCACCACGTCTGTGAACGTTGGGTGTGCGGTGTCGGGCCATGTTCTTATGCCAGTCAAGGGAATCGACGTATTTGGGTGGTTCTTTACCACTTGGCCACAGCTGTCTAATAGCCCTCAATTCATATCATAAACTTTCAAATATCTCATGATCTATTTTTACTTTATGAAAATTAGAGCCCAAATAATATAGCTGGTTAGCTGTTTTTTTTCTTTCATTGCACAATCCAAAAACAAACAGTAGGGTGTTCTGTACTTTATGGCCATTCTAGAATGCAACCAGGACTCATTTCCTAGAATTTGCTCCGGCTTGAAGTTCAGGACATTTCGTTTCATTTTCCTACAGTGGTTTCCCATCTGTCACTCCTCCCTCCTTCTCCACTCTCAGTGCAGCTTGGCCCCATTTCCTTGTTTGAAGGAAGTGAGCATGGGCTTTGGAGCGGAAAGGGAGAAAGAGAACTAAAGTGCATTCACACAAGCCATAGTAGGAGGTGACACATGAGTAAAGCAAGGAAGGGATGCAGCAACGTAATAAGTTAGAAACCACCAAACAAAATCTGGCTTTGTTGAAAATAAATCATTTGCATGTAGTAACAGTAATGTTGCCCAATGCAGATGTTTTCTGATAAAAGAGTTTCAACTAAATTAAACCCTCCCTAAAGACTTTGTGCCAAAGATTTCCTAATCCAGAGTCATTCCTGGCAGTCCAACAGTATCCAACATGCCAGAGCAGGCCTTTTTCCATTTAGTCATCATCATCTGGTACTGTTTTCCCTTGGAGCACTCGCTAACCACATTGTCACTATGGCCCTAAAACAAACATTTTCATATAATGTAATACAACCAAATGTCAGTGTCCAACTTTGCCATATTAGCACCGTGAATTGATGTCCAAAAATGATATAGGCACAACCAGAGCTAAGATTGTAGTGTTCTCTGGACACTGGATGAAATTTGGAAAGAAGCCATAGAGCAGAGTGGGAACTCCACACTGGATGAGTCATTCGCGGTGACAGTTGCAGAAATCTCCTGACAACACTCCAGTCACTGTTGTCCGTGAACTAAAGCAAGAACCTGGAACGTGAGCACACTCACGTTGATACAGCATAATTATACTACTCCTGTTGGGGCTTTGTGTGTGTGTGAATGCAAAGCAATCAGGAAATGAATGCCCATCGAGCAGAAGAAGGTGATCCCCTTAATTATTGCAAAGATCATTTCGCTATTTTACAGTTTGCTTTGCTTCACTTTCATTATCTAATTCCAAGTATGTTGTAGGTTAAAAAGGACAGTTTGCTAGAATTGCATCCATAGTTTCTGACAAATGTAGTTACTTTATTACCCCTTTACCACAAAAAAAAATTATATTGATTGTAAATACAGAATTTAGGCCAGGTATTTCTGTGCCCAACAAAAAGGAAAGACACTACTTGATGCTACTTTATATCTGCAGCTGAGTGCATGAAACCCATATACTCGGATTCCTGGTGCCAGTATTGCCTGACTAACATCCATTTTCCATCCATTTTCTGAGTCGCTTATCCTCACAAGGGTCGCGGGAGTGCTGAAGCCTATCCCAACAATCATTGGGCAGGAGGCGGGGTACACCCTGAACTGGTTGCCAGCCTCAACTGGTTGCAGGGCACACATAAACAAACAACCATACGTACTCACATTCACACCTAGGGGCAATTTAGAGACTTCAATTAACCAAGCATGCATGTTTTGGGATGTGGGAGGAAATCGGAGTGCCCGGAGAAAACCCACGCAGGCACAGGGAGAACATGCAAACTCCACACAGGCGAGGCTGGGGATTGAACCCCAGTCCTCAGAACTGTGAGGCAGACGCTCTAACCAGTCGCCCACCATGCCGCCTAATCTTAAAATTGAATGGAATTAATAGTATGAAAGGGTACATATTGTACTTGAACTTAGTGTGTAAACTGATGTGACAGCTGTTGCAAAATCACAGGGATGATCTTGAAACAATAATTCTCTCTTACGCAAGAGAAACATCTCCAGTCATTCTTTTTTCTTTTTATTCTTAAAGAAAGAACATCCTCAATCCAGAGCAAAAGGGTCTGTTCCACAATACCTTTTTTTGTTACCGTCGATGTAGGACAAGGACATGTGATCAGAATTTAGCTCACCTGCTGCATTTTCAATCAAAGGTCCCTTCAGAACAGAAATATATTTAAATATAAACCACAGATGTGTTACGAGCTCCACATATTTCAGACTTCCATCCATCCATCCATTTTCTTCACCGATTATCCTCACTAGAGGTCACGGGCTGCGTGAGCCTATCCCAGCCATCTTCGGGCGGGAGGTACACCCTGAACCGGTCGCCAGCCAATCGCAGGGCACAGAGACAAACAACCATTCGCACTCACATTCACACCTACGGACAATTTAGAGTCTTCAATCAACCTAACACGCATGTTTTTGGGATGTGGGAGGAAACCGGAGTGGCCGGAGAAAACCCACCCAGGCACAGGGAGAACATGCAAACTCCACACAGGCGGGGCCGGGATTTGAACCCCGGTCCCCAGAACTGCGAGGCAGATGTGCTAACCAGTCGTCAACTGTGCTGGCCATATTTCAGACCTGACTTGAACAAACCTCCAATTTTGGCTAACCTGAGGTAGAAAAAAAAATAATAAACTGTTGAATACCTTAACATTAGTTGTGCTATTATCTGAGATTGCAATAACAGTTCAAAATTATTGCTGTGATTGGAACATTTGTGTGTAGGAAGCAGGTAAAGAAAGGAATTATGCATGTTTTTCCAATAACACACAAAAATACTAGTATTGTATTATTTTATCACAACTTGGGAAGTAAAACCTCTCTGTACTGCAAAGTATAAATTAGTCTTCTTTCAAAGACTTATTTTTTTCTAATGGAGATTGTCTTACAATTAAATGTAAACAATGTTTCGTTTTGTTTTTGTTCAAGTAAAATGTTACTGTAGCACCTATGAGCCAATAAATGCGCATTAAGACTCCAACATAAACTGAAAACAAAGAGTAAATAAATCATTTTTTGGAATAAATTTTTGTAGCTTTGGACTCTGTACCTGGAGGGGGAAAAAAATGGGTGTGGGTTAAATGTTGGCTACAAATATACTCACACGTGCAAAGTGTCACTTGTGAGTGTTTTGCTGGATCATGCCTGTTTTGGACTTCAAGAACAAAATCTGCAGAAGCCAGTTGAACCAGTCCAGCATCATGCTGCTCTTTGTCACAGACTGCCCCTTTGTTCTGTCATACGACTTTCAGCCCTCAGATTCGTCTCACATCTTCAAAACAAGTCCCCAGGAATAATATGTGATACTCTCAAGGATTTTGTAGTTTACACTTTATATTGCTCTTATAATTCCTTTCAATTTTCTTGTTTCCAATGTTCCATTTAGGGACCAGCATGGTGTAGTCATGTCTGCCTTAAAATCAAAAGGTTTTGGTTTTTGTGTTTCGTTTTACGTGGGTTTTCCCCAGGTGTGCCCTGAGATTGATTAGCGACAGTCCAGGGTGTATAGCACCTCTCAGCCAAAGTGCCAAAGCCAGAAGCCAAAGAGTATAAAAACCTAAATCGGACAAATAAGAGGAGGAACCAACAAGAACGTTTTGTTGAGTTATTGATTTATTGAAATTGAGTCCATGTAACATTTGGAAAATGTAAATGCCAGGCAAAAATTGATTCCTGTTTGTTTCCCTGTTGTCCTGAACATGAACAGTTCTTATGAGTCATTCTTTGTCATGCCAGATTACTGGTAATGGCAAAAACAACAAATTGCTGTAGGGCAAAAACAACAAATTGTTGCTAAAGAACACAACGTACTTTACACTTTTGCTCTTTGTCGTCACGGAAAACCTTCTGTGGTGGCATAACGAAAAAGCCAAAGAAAAATATACAGTATATGGAGTTAATCCTGTATATAGTCTTGTGAGATTTGCTGAAGTCTCACATGAATTTATGGATGATGGTTGTTTGAACTCCAAGTTTGACTTTAGAGGCATATTTTTCCAAGAACTGTTGGTTGAAGACCAAAGTAATTGAAACTGTGGGCTGATCTACTTTTGAGGTGCCACTGTATTAGCTAATGATATTGCAGAAAAAAAACTTTGCTTTCTACCAAAGTCCCAATCAAGTTATGCTGTGCAGACAGTACATGTTATAGCTGATAAGGTCGGAGTGTCTAAAGGAGTGTATAAGCCAGGTAGTTCCCCTGACCATCATGTCGAAATGGACTCCAGGCAAACTTAATTTCCACACCTACATTTTTCTTATCTTTTCATATCTTGAGTTACTTTCCTTCTTTCTCACTGCTCTTGAAACGAGGGGAAGGGAGTGGGGGAGTTACCACATTTCTACAGCAGCCACGCTCTTCTCACAGAGCTGTTGCTAAGAAACTGTTGGAACTGCGCCTGCTTACGAGCATAATGTTGCAATGTTTGACAAGTCTCCATAGTAATGTTTCAATGGGCATGGTTAAATATTTGCAAACAATCACGTATTAGAGCAGGGGAGTCAAACAGTAAATCTCGGAAGGAAAAAGTGAAGGGGAGGTCATATAAGGGTTATGTTGTATTATTATTATGTTTTCATAAAAACTGTTGTTGTTGAGAAGATGATAATCTTTAGTCAGTACCATAATCCTTCCCATCATCATCATCAACTTTATTTCAGTCTCTGGACTTTCTCACCATTGTTGTTGTTGACATCACTTCGCATTCATCACAAGCGGCACCGATGATTAACACAGTGACTGACTCCAGGATGAGTTGGACTTTGGAATTGCGCCTTAACATCCCCACACTACTTTGGCCTTCTTTGGAATTCTGAGGGATAATGAAAATATGAGACTTCTTTAAAATGAAAGCAGTAGCAGGGTAGTAATTACACCTACAGTACATCACACATGACCTATATTTGGGCTTAATTGGCTGATGCTCTTCAGTGGCAGAGCAAAAGAGGATAAAAACGGCTATATATAGATAGGAAACAACAAAACTAATAACAATGGGAGGCTGGTGTTTGGTCAAATGTTTTCTTTTTTTTTCCACATAACACCAGCAACAGGTTCACTGTTTGATTTCAGTTCACAAAAGCAAATTTTGGCTAGTTGAAGATAACATTCAGTACCGTATAGTATAGTATAGTATAGTATAGTATAGTATCATGTCGTGCTGTTATTTATTGAAACAAAAATCATTTGAATCATGAAACCGAATGACTCATATATATACCAGCATATTCTATGAATAGAAAATCATTATTGTGATGCATTGATTCTAATATTTTACAATAGAATAACATACAGTATATAGTTGGCCCCCCATTGCAGGCATGACAACTTCACCTTTTCCTGGAAGACTTTGGACAAGATGTTGCAGTGTGTCCAAGGATTCTTGTCCATTGATGCAAAAGAACACGCGTGAGGTCAGAAGTCAATGGCGTTGCCTCACAATCTCTGTTTTAGTTCATACTATGTGCATGATGGGGTTGCGGTCAGGGTTTTGTGCAAGTTTTTCCACATTTTGTATTTATGGTCCTTGCTTTGTGCAATGGAGCACAGTCATGCTGGAACAGAAAAAGGCCTTCCAGAAAATTGTTTCCACAAAGTTGGAAGCATACAATTGTCCTGTAACAACAATCCCAATATTGAATAAATGTACCCATTTCTAATTACAGACACTTCAAATCATCTTAGTTACATTGGTAACATAGAGACAAAAGACATTAATAAGAAAAAAAGTAATCATTATGTAATAATAACATCTCAAAAATCCATCAAAAACCTCCTATGTGCTTTGATCAATGCAAACACAGTCCCATTAGTGAGTTAATGATCCATCTCAACCCTACTGTATACGGCCTATGGCACAGCACATTATAAAGATGTGTAATATATCTTGTATTTTATATATCTTATCTGTAGTACAGTGTTTTAGTTATCAGCTGATTTGATACCTCAATTAACTTTCATGCAACAATTTCGGAATAAAGTGTGAAAAGAACAATGACATGCCTCAAAATATTTGTATACTACTCACACAATTTTCATTTTGAATGTGAATATTATTATTATTTATTGTAAATGTTTAGCTAATGAGGAGAAGAAGCTGTATAAAAAATGGATGGAAGGATGCATAGATGGCACTTTCTTTATGAGCCTGGTTGCCATAACGTTCTGAGTTTTTCCCAGTTTTTTCCTCCTCGATTAACTCATGCCAGACCAAAACCACCTATTTAACTCAGAGACCTTCGCATATTATGAAACGCATCAATGTGGACTAGCTGGGCTTCTCTGGGAAGTCAAGAATTATAACAATAATTCACTAAAACATTTTTTTATGTTCATAAATGCAGGTAAATATCTATCATTTGAAAACATCGAAACATTATTTGGAGTCGTGACAGGATATTGCGTCCTTGAGTCATGTTACCAGTGATGACGTACAGTATGTACAGTAAATTAATTGACTTGTTCTAACATGTATGACTTAGCAAGAAAAACACAGTTGAAAAGTTGGAATCGAAATCTGTATTACTCAACAAGAAAAATAGACAACAATTTGGCATTAAATAAGAACGCTCCCACAAAGATGTGTATACGTACGTCCGTGCATGCGTGTCAGCCCCTCCCTGTTAGGGTGACTTTCCATGTAACGCATTGCAAAACAGAAACAAGTAGAGCGAGGTAACCACTAACACGTATGGGCACAGAAATACACATGACATACTACAAACATACATGTCACTTCACCACAAACCTCCAAACTTATGCCCATTAGTTTCCACGCCCAGCCTCAAACTACTGTTTCCAAAGAGTCTAATGCTGTAAGGTTTAGATTTATGCCATGTTATTTATATCTTCCTACAGTTCTAAATAGATAGACATGAGGGGCCCGTCTGGCCTCTGTCAGTCAGCCTGTCTGTCCATATGTAAGTAAACACTGAAACATTTAAATTGTTTTACAGGAAGACTTGATACAATTTAGTGGCATGGTACAATGTTTATGAATTATTTGGGTCAAAATAAACAAATAACTGCTTCTGAAAGAATTCCTTAAAAACTTGTGTATTAGGGCCCGAGTACCAGGTGGTGCGAACGCCCTCTTGGACAGACGAATGAATTCAGTTCAATTCAATTCAATTTCAATCAAATCACTTGATTTCTCCCCCAAGGGGCAATTTATAAGGGTATAACAGCATCTTAAAGGACGTACAAAACACACCATTACGCATTCGGATTAATTGTCTTTTGGGAAGTTTGAAAATGCCCCCAGCCAGCGTTTTCGAAAGGACGCACACCTGAAATTGAACATGAAGTCAGCCAAAGGTAATTCACACAAATTAGCTTCAGTGGGAAGTACATGTATAGGCATGCGAGACAGATGGGCGACACTCAACTGTGAAGCTTTTCATTTATGCCATGGAAAGGAGCAAAGTTTAATGATCCTTTCCAGGATTTGCCATAAACAAGGGGAAGGGAGGGTCTGTTCATCACTCCTTGCAGCTTTATTTGTGATAGCTTAAAATTTGTTGGAATGTAGAAATATACATGCATACAGTACATACATACATACATACATGTACATACATATGAGAAAGTAATTTCATTTGTGGCTCTGTTACTTTGTTTAGATTTACGACAGTTAGTATAGATTCATTGTACATCATTTCCTGCAGTTTTTTGTTTTTTTTCAAATGATAGATAACATAATACATGAAATAGCTTTAAACATCCTTTCCCACCCCAATCACATTAGATTCTGCATTCACTATGCTGTGATGACTAAGCTACCAATTGGTTTAGTGAAGTAAGATTGTTCTGGAAGGATTGTTGCTCACAATGACAACAACTGAATGATGTGTTGTTTGTTGCTCCAGGGTTAGTGAGCAAATTCTGGAAATGAACATACATTATGTGTATGTGGTCACCACTTACAAAATGATCAGATAACATGAATACACACACAATGTTGAAGTGGAATTTTCTACTGAGGGAACAACTGTCGCTTCCCTGAAATGATCTGAGAAGCAAAACAAAAATCACATCTATGGTAAACTCACCATTGAAACTGTCAATTAAAAAACAAACAAAAAAAGAAACCCACTCACCGTGATAACAATAATCTTCTGGTAAAGATATTCAGCTTTGTGGGTGTTTTTTTTCCCCCCTCAACATTGAAAGAAAAGGGACCACAGCTTTATTTCCACATAGGGCCATAAAGTTAAAGTCGTATTCAACTCTTCAACCAAAATACCCACAAAAATGTGCTCAGTGTGGTTTATTGTGAACAATAAAGCAGCCAAACTTGTATTTCTATGTCTTCAGTTTTGTTTTGTTTTTTTTCTGACCAAAGGTTTCAATGCCTGGTAATCAATAGTCATGTTTGCATGCTAGTTGCACTCTTTCTGGTAGAATATTCATGATCTACAGTAATCGTAACAGAAACTGAAATGCTGGGGAAATATTACTCAATATATTCTGGTAAGGTTAATTTCCCTGCTTTGTGTGGGTAAAAACATTCAGAAACAGTAAGTGGTTACCTACACAATCATTAATGACACTTTGAATGTATGATTACGTGTCTCTGTTAGGGCTTTTGCTATGACAGTAGTTTTGACTACTATTTTTGAAGGATGAAAATAGCAAAATGTAAAGGTTGCTCGACAGTTTTGTTTTTTTTCACATCTGGGTGCTCAAGATGGTAAATTGGCTTATCACTCTCTGGGGAGAACCTCACATCAATCATAGGAATTGCCATAAAGAATGGGGAGAGATACATTGGAAAAACAAATATGCTCGCGTTGTACAGCAGGCTAAAAGGGCTTTTATTTCAGACGACCACAAAACTGACACATTTCACACAGCTTACTAAAAATACAGTTTTCGCTTCTGTGTGTGTGTGTGTGTGTGTGTGTGTGTGTGCGCGCGCGCTTGTGCATGCATGTGTCTGCTGTGTCTGTTTTGTAAAAACGCCCAACCCTGAGCTCACATGAAACTTGAGGTGGAGGGTGGGACATCCGGGAACATAGCGAGTGGAAACTCCTCCCAACTTGAGGAGGAGTTTCTAAGGCAGTCATAAAAAGTGCAGCAGACCAAGTGGATCTCAACATACTTGGCTCTGGACACAGGTATTGAAGAGTGAACAGAGGATCTTAGTTGACTCTCCCGGCCTAAAGGGTACAGCATGTCTGAAATACATGACAACATTTTCACAAAGGTGAGTCAGTGGTTACCCGTATTTTGGATTATCTCTGTAAGTGTTGTCCTTAGGAAGTTGGCTTGCGTATTACCAAACTAGAGGTATGACAGTAAACACATTGAGTTTTCTTTAACTAACCAACCAAGAGGCTTAGGGTGTCTTTACGTTGTTTCTGTCTAATAGCCATATGTTTTAGGTAAAAACACACAAATTCAGTCAGTATTTTCTGGGTGAATTTGTTTCAAACGTATTCTATTGATGTGCGATAACATCTGTAAACTATAGTTACACCATTGTATTTGCTGTAGAAAGTCTGCCTCAAGCTTTATCGCATGTATTTTAACTAGTCAATCCTTCTGCAACAGAACCTTTTGAACCTGGCCCTGGATGATGCCTTTCTCCCAAGACTGTCTCAGCTCAAAGTCCCAAAACAGGGTCGACAGAACCGGTCCACCTCGTTCTTCTCCCCCTCTTCCCCGCCTGGCTCTTCCAATCTCAGTTTCAGCACTGAGCATATCAACGACGATGACAGTGGCAGCTCGCTATGGTCATCAAACATCTGGAGTCAGCCACCCGGTCTCCAAACGAAAGCATCTGCTCTTCAGGTACGCTCCATGAGCCTAACTGAGTCCAGCATCTCCCTGCTCTCCCCCTTTGGACAACGCAAGAACCTGGAAGCTTTTCCCTCTGGACCTGTCACAACTGTGGCTCCTCCACCGGGCTTCCCTCCCGCAGCCAACCTGCCCCCCCAGGTGCCACCCATGCTGTCGTCCAACCGCTACAAGACTGAACTCTGCCGTGGCTTCCAGGAGACAGGCAGCTGTAAATATGGCAGCAAGTGCCAGTTTGCCCACGGTGAAGCGGAGTTGCGTGGAATGTATCGCCACCCCAAGTACAAGACAGAGCCTTGCAGAACCTTCTACAACTTTGGGTACTGCCCATATGGTTCTCGCTGCCACTTTATCCACGAGGAAAAAATCAGTGAAGGCCAACTAACATCTGGCAAATTCCAGACTCAGCGCCAGCCAACTCCCAACGCAACCAATGGCCAGAATCCGCGCCACCAACTCCGCCAGAGTGTCAGCTTTGCAGGGTTCCTGGGCTCGTCACGGACCTCCCCTCCTCCGGCATTCCCGACATCCTTCACTGATCCAAATCTGGGCTTCAGCAGGGCTGCTTCTGTGTCTCCACCTCCAGCAGATCTGATGTCTCCAGTGTTTGGCGACTCCCTCACGCCGGAAGTAGCAGCATTCCAGTTTGGCACCCATCAAACCCGTGCCAGCTCTGGAGACATCCACAACATTCCTCTCATTGTGGAACCAAAAGCCTCGCGCTGCATGTGCGGCCACGGGAATGACTTCTCTGCTTTGCACGGCAACAACGGCAGAGGCTTTGCCAAGATGGTGGATGGGAACCAGCATGACAGCAGTGCCTTGTTTGCAGGTTCCAGCCATGGTGGATCAATGAAGCATGCTAGTCTCCAGCGTTTCTCCTCAGAGGACTCCCTAGAAGACAGCTACAGCAGTAGCAGCGGAGGTTCCAGCGGGTCTGAGTCTCCGACTTTCGATGGATCGGCCACCAAGAGGCTTACTGTATTTGAACGTCTGTCCTTGTCCGACTAAGGGAAACCACAGAAGAGAACTTTGTCTCTAGTCTTTCTTCAGAACCAGAACTGATCAGGACAAAGTCATCTTTTGATGACACAATAACACATAATGTTCTTAATTCATGTTTGTCAAATCTGAACTTGTCTTTGACAAAGAGATCACTGTAGCAATATAACAACAAATTCACATTATAAGTGTAGCAAATCAGACCTTTTTATGTGGTCTTCCATAGATTGTGACCATACCAGCAATTTGGCTGGTTTGCAAATTTACATCTGCAGTGATCAAAATGGCTCATCAGTTGAGAAAATCTGTAGTATCGTGCCTGGAACATTCTCCCTGCCTCACAAGCTTGTGCTCCTCAGTGCCAAGAACAGTATGTTTGATCCCGTGGCCTTCATGAGGAAGACTTCACGTGTGTAATTGATGACATTTTATCTGTGACATGCACTTTATAGCAAATTTGAGGGAGAAAACTGCCTCCCGGTAGCATTTAACCAATGCTTCATACATCACTCTACTGCGTGTGCGCGCGTGTGTGTGTGTGTGTGTGGAGGGGCGGGGGGGGTTGTAACTCACTTGTTTTTTCTGAGACCAGGGGTGCAAGCGGATGCAAGATCAAAGTGTGCAACAGAAAATTAGATGTCAAATGTAAATACATGACCCACTTTTTAACATTTTGTAATCTTGGGCGCTTTCTTAATGTCACCGCCGCCCCCCACCCCAACCCTCCACCCCTCCCCCGTATACCTCTTCTAAGGTCCCCTGTTTGATCGACAGCCTGGTTCAGGGACTTGAACACAGTATTCCTTTTGGTTATTGGTTGCCTTGCATTGTTTAACTTAAAGTAATATATTTATTGTCATATTTATTTCTGTTAAAATAAAAAAAAAAATGTATTTTGTACTTTATTTATGAAGAATTATTCCGAGGTCTGTGAACTACCAATGTGAGAAAAGGGAGTTGAAAAAGAGAATCTTATATTTTTAATTGTCCAAAGTGTCGAAATAAATTTCTGAATAAGGAAATGGGGTTATGTTCTTTTTGTCCCCTTTGTTGTTCTTACACAAGATTCCACAAGAAATATGAAACACTTACATAACACACAGTACAAACATTCATTTTGTGTGTGTAAAGTAAAATAGTAAGTAAGTAAAAAGTAGTGCTTTAGGAAATGAAGATTCGAAAACTTCCATTAATCCATCTTCTGTACCCCTTATCCTCACTTGGGTCACGGGCGAGCTAGAGCCTAACCAGCTGGTTTTGGGTAAAAGTGGGGTAAGATTGGTGAACATTTGAGAGCTATGTGCTGATCATGTGCTGATCATGATGCTAC
Organism: Phycodurus eques; assembly: GCF_024500275.1. Classification (NCBI taxonomy): domain Eukaryota; kingdom Metazoa; phylum Chordata; class Actinopteri; order Syngnathiformes; family Syngnathidae; genus Phycodurus; species Phycodurus eques. Next base: position 23,159,528 of record NC_084531.1, read on the forward strand.
TGAATTCATATATTCATAAAATAAATGTTACAAGCATACAGTATAAGAACAAGTGACTAGTACTGTTATCAAACTGACAAGCTCTTTTTAAGTTGACTCATAGAACAGTTAGTCATGTTATGAGACACAATAAGTTACTGTAGTGCAACTAATGGGCCTTTTTCATGAATAAATACAGCTCTGGAAAGATATAAATGTCTTTAAATATATGATTTACATACCTACGGTGTACGTAAAGTGAATAGTACGTGATTGCAATTCCAAAAGTATTTGTTAATGTTAATAATGCTGACTGTATAATTGCATTTAGGCTTAATCTGATTCATTAAAGATGAAAGTAGAGTAAAGCTCCTGTTCCACCACACAATCCTTGACTCAATTCGCCAGTACTTGGCTCTGGTTGCCTTGGTTAAGGACAGTAAGTTTTCATGTTGTAGAACCAATTGAAATCATTAATAAATAGAGCTGTGGCAAAGCATGCAGGTGAAAATGGAACATAAGAGTGCAGAATTGATCTTTTTAAAGTTTCAATGAGGTCAAACTTAGCAGTGTTATTTGCTTTGCTTGCTTTTCAACCACATGAATCAGTGCTTCTTTCTGACCGGAATTGCCGTCGTCAGCATCTATTATGTCTCTAGGTTTAGTGTTGAAATTTCATGAAAATGCAGTGTTGAAATTTCCGCTTAAAACTCCCTCTTTGACCTTGTGTTGAGCAAGCAGTCTCCAAAGCAAAGAAAACCCCATCCGATACTGTCAAAGCAAAGCACTCTTTGTAAACCACATCGTATATCCATCCATCCATCCATTTTCTGAGCCGCTTCTCCTCACTAGGGTCGCGGCCACATCGTATAACCAATTCAAAATATCACTCAGTGTTTCAACATATTTTGAAATAACTCTTCTTGGGATGTTGTAAAAAAAAATGAAAAAAAAACTTCCAAACTTGCAATAGATTTTATTGAATACAGGCATTTAAGTTTTCTTTGACAAAAACAATCCGTGGTAGCGGCATTTGTTTTTGTATAATCTATAATAATGTTTGCATTTTTTGTAACGTTAACTCCAGAATGTCCTTCAAAATCAATAAAAAAAAATAAAAATGGTGTGTGCATTGTTCTCCTTCCAAGTAAAGGCCTCTTTATACTCCCTCGGTCGCGTGGCCGACAACACCCGCATTACATCACGCGTCCGACGAATTGCCCCGCACAGCACCTCTGCGTAGCTTGCCGCGCACCCGACAAAAATAGTTGCTGCGCGTCGAACGCCGCGGAGGTCATCTCTCGTGATTGGTCCGTTTTAGTCACAAGCTGTGATGACGTCGCAGCGTGCCCATTGGTTCAACATGCCATCTATGTCGTTGCGTTCTTGATTGAATTTGCAGCGTAATTAAACGTATCATCTGGTCATCTAGGTCCATTTGTTCTGTCATGGTCGCCAATAAGCCTCAATTCTGGCAGGAATGTAGGGATGAGGGGATATACAGTACTATCCTAAAAACGTATATATAATTTGGGCCTTAACATTAAGTACACACAAAAAGGAAACACTATTAATAACAGTGTGTCCTTTGTCCAAACACTACATGATGAGCAATAAAGCATATTATTTAGTCATTTAGAACGGAATTATGGGAGTTGTGATCATTACTTTTAGCTATAACTGCAGAGTCTAATCAACCAAAAATTACATTCACAATTGCAATGACATTTGGCCACCAATATTCAATCATTTTTAACTAAATATTGAATTTTGTTTTCATGTGTTGTACATTACAATCAATCTTTTCAGTGAAAAGTAACACAGTATGTGAAGTTTTCACGTTTCATTAAAATATGAATCTACACTAGGGGTAATTAGAGTTTGTTAATCAATGATCTATACCCACATTTGTCAACAATAGAGAGAAAAATTGATTTTCAAAAACTGACCCTTGTCTTTTCTTTTCCGTGCACTGTGTATGTGGTTATACTACAGCTCAACTCCAAGGTAGGAAACAGCCAGAATCGCGCCAGTCGATCGAGGCTATTGCGCCTACTGAGCATTGACTTTACCAAAAGTAAACCCTGTTCCACTTTGGAACGAAGGCAGGATGCGTTACCATGACAATGAACAATGTGTAGGCCATAATGTGTAAACAGTGAAGGCTAAAAGAATGGATCAGTGCATGTGTATGTGTGTGTGTGCGTGTGTGTGTCCCCACATACAGTATATATCATAACAGCCTGTAGAATGGTTTAAGTTCATCAAAGTTTGTTAGTAAAAGAGGAAGCAATGTTTTAACTTTTCGTGCCTTTTGAAAATATGAAAGTCGATCTGAAAAATGTACATCTCTGAGACTTACTGAATTCTTCATTTTTTGGTTCTTCACTCATCGAATACTAAATTTCCTATATTGTAATTAAGGCCAGTCGTTATTGCGTACTGTATATTCCTTTCTTGCTCCATAATAGGTCATCTAAACGGTGCACCTTATCATCAACACAGTGCAAAGATTGCCAACAGCTGCTCAGGGGCTGTTAATGATCAACCACTAAGCTGTTACTCTCAAAACCTTTCACCCATGTCAGCTGAGCCTGTACGCATGCATGTACGGATGCATGTACACACACGCACGCACACATGCACACAGACACACACACCCAACAATCAGCTGAACACTGGGTAGGGATGAAAGTACAATAGATACACAAATAGAAATGAATGCAATGTCTAATACAATGGACACAAAAAGACATAACAGGTACTGATGATAAAAGCACCAGTGATTTAACTTTGTCTACATATTTAAATTGGTGTTAAAAGTAAAGAGCCAAATCCACAGCAGTGGTAGCTGTTTCAGGCTCACCCCCACTGTTGTGTCAGAAGGTATCACCACGATTTGACAAGGGGGATTAAAGGTACAAGAAAAGGAGATTAGAAATGGTGAAAGTACTCCAACTCCGCTGGGGAAAAAAGTGTTGAAGCGGAGAAGAGCACGACTTCGTACGTGCCACCAGGTGAGAGTTCCTCTCAGAAATTCTGTTCAAGCTTTTCCACCTGAGGCAATGACAACCTAGAATAGGAGGTGCAAATCTTCAGGCCTGTGTGGGCCTGTGTGTGTTTATTGTAGTTAATAATCGTACTGCTCCAGCACTCCCCTCAAAACATCGTCATAGTTTTGGGATTAAGCTTCAATGGTTGAGTAATCATTAAACGTCTACTGCCGTCAACTCTTCAGAGAATGACATTATGTAACTTCTGCTTTTCTAACTAGGTCAGCTGACATCCGTGACCTACCATTACTTAATGTTTCATAAAATAATAATGTTTATTGCACCTACTACATAGAAACGGGTACTTTGCACTTTGGCTCATTTCGTTTCCTGCATCGTTATACAACCTCTACATCTCAATAAAACATGTTTCAATTAGGGTTTTTTTTTGCTTCTCTCGAGACTTAAATTGGATCTTTAACAAGCTGAATTTCACATCTATTTTGACTGATTTCTTACAAATGCTACTTGTTTCCGATACTGTATGTCTGAAGTACAATCCAGTTGACTAAATGGTAACTATTCAAATCAGTTAATTGCGATGAAGTATAGTGTTTCTATTGACAAGCGCAGATCAACACGGTCTTTTTGCATCAATCTGCTATGCTTAGGTTTAAAAAAAAAAAAAACTCTTTTGCCTAGTTGCCTACTTATTTAGATGACAAAGATGATGGAGAATTGAGCCAAAATGAATAAAGAATTAAACAGAAAGTGCTATGTCAACAAGTTCGACTGGTGGGGAAGGAAGGAGGAAATATTTGAGAAGTGACATCACAAAAGCAGCAGCAGAGTGGAAGTGCGATCCTTTTTTAGCCATGTTCGCTCCCTCTGACACATTCCTCGCCACAGGCCCGAGCTCGCCCCGCCTCCTGCTTGCTTTCCCCGCCAGCCTCACTCCTGCGCCAGACCCGCTGCTGTGACGCAAACACAGGGAACAGTGGGAGGAGACTGGGGGAGATGGAGGGGGGGGGGGGGATTGCGTGAAGGCAAAGGCACTAAAAATCCCTGAACTCTCCCCTGTTGACAGCTTCACTTTTTTTCTTTGTATAGCTTTAACGCTCACTCACCGGGTCAATTTGTGAGATTTAAAAAACAATCTGGAACTTTTTTTGGTTTTAATACCCTGTGGTGAGCCGTCAGTAACAGCAAAGCCGATCTGCTGGACTAAACTGCTAACCTATATTTACAACCTAAATTCTCATGTATTATTTGATTCCCAACAGTTTATTCTCTTGCACAGCTTTCAGTGTGTGTACATGGAGTTTGGATTCTTTTACCCAATCAGATTGTCCAATGCAACTTAAACGACTGTATATTAGTAACAGGACGTTTTCTCTTAATAATCCATCCATCCATTTTCTGAGCCGCTTATCCTCACAAGGGTCGCGGGAGTGCTGGAGCCAATCCCAGCTATCGAGACAGGCAGGAGGCGGGGGTAAACCCTGAACTGGTCGGCAGCCAATCGCAGGGCACATAAACAACCAACCATTCACACTCACATTCACACCTAGGGGCAATTTAGAGTCTTCAATTAACCTACCATGCATGTTTTGGGGATGTGGGAGGAAACCAGAGTGCCCGGAGAAAACCCACGCAGGCACGGGAAGAACATGCAAACTCCACACAGGCGGGGCCGGGGATTGAACCCATTTCCTCAGAACTGTGAGGCAGACGCTCTAACCAGTCGTCCACCGTGCCGCTCTCTTAATAATGAGATTTCAAATTCACTTGAGAGTGTCCGGTAGGTGGCTCATAGTAATGCTTTGGCATTTTCCGTCCTTTGGTTGGTTGTTTAGAGCAGGCCATGTTCGACTAGCAGAACACGTCTGTAGCAATTCGTTCAATAATCAGCATCTCTGGTGAGATCTATTTTATTCAACTGTTTTATGTTTTGTCGTGTTATTAGATAAACATTGCTTCCGAGGTGCTCCAGATCATGTATGTGGCACAGTTGCAATCTGATATATTGCATTTTTGTACAGTTTTGATGGTTTCTAGAATTGCGAAATGATCGTGGTGGGATTAAGTCGGGTAAGTCCCCACTGAAGGCCCAGGTACTAAATGCACGGCTCTCCGCTGACTAAACCTATCTAACTTGCTTGTGTCTTTCCGATTTCGCAGAACGGGAAGTGAATCTAGATGAGTAAGTGCAAACGGTGTTGAAAGCAATACAGCATCTGATATACTTTGCTGGTGTGTCTGTGGATATCTTTCCTCAGGGTAGTGTTTTAAAGGAGATATATTATACTGTGTATATTTATTTCACTTTAATTGTTAGTCTGATATTCTTCTGTCGAAATAAGCAAAGGATAAAGAACGACAGCACAGTTAGGGTCAATCCCAATTCTACCCCTTCCCCATCGTCTTTCCCCTTCCCCTTCGCCCTTTGTTTGAAGGGCTAAGGAGAAGGGGTAAATGGCCCTAGGAATTGGGCATCATCACCCACCACCCTGCTAGCTGTGTCGTAGGCAGACGCAACAATTGTTTACGTTTTCAAGATGCCGTCTCCTGCCCGATGACAGCTGGGATAGGCTCCAGCACGCCCGTGACCCTAGTGAGGAGAAGCGGCTCAGAAAATGGATGGATGGATGGATGAAGATGTCGTCTCGTGTCAAATGAATGTTACTATTATTATAAATAGCTTTTTTTTTTTCTTTTTTTTTTTTAATGTGTCAGTCTGCAATTTCTAAAGGTGACTGGTATTTTGAAATTGTTTATAATAAATGTTTCCTCCCACGTGACAGGATGCATACATTTCTACATTTCATCTTTATCTACTCTAAAAACAAATTTTTATAGAAGGAACATATTTTGACAAACTAACTTTATGGCCTACTTCCGCCTATAAATAACATCAACAACAGCCATCACAAAACACATAACACAACATTTGTAAACACACACACACACACACACACACAAAAGAAAATATCCCAAACAGAATTAAGAGAAAAAAACTTGAATATCAGTTGGGCATCTCATAATTTGCAGCATTAAGGTAAAACATATGTATGCAATTATCAAAGACACACACTTATTTACAGAACATAAAGTTATTGACATTTGGGAACATTTCCATATTATGATATGGCAGCAGTCCATCCATCCATTTTCTGTACAGCTTATCCTCACGAGGGTCACAGGCATGCTGGAGCCTATCCCAGCTATCTTCGGGCGAGTGGCGGGGTACACCCTGAACTGGTCGATAGCCAATCACAGGGCACATATAAACAAACAACCATACACACTCTCATTCACACCTACGGGCAATTTAGAGTCTTCAATCAACCTATCACGCATGTTTTTGGGATGTGGGAGGAAACCGGAGTACCTGGAGAAAACCCACCCAGGCACAGGGAGAATTCCACTCAGACGGGGCCGGACAATGGTCAAAGACCATAATTATTTTATATTATATATTTTGCATGAGCTACACAAACACAGATCCGCGATTGATCCCCACCGGAATATACTGTAGGCAAAGGAGAGATCTTAAAATGAAGCGGTTGTGTTACAGGTTTGCACTCCTGAGTAGGGTCGTAGCCTTGCACTGGTGGACTTGCATTTTAACATCTATGAAGTGACACCCCATGATGTTTTTTTGACTGGATTTCATTGACTTGTTTAAACTTTAATTCAACTCCAGATCCCTCCTTAAACCTAAACCTGCCTTTTGAAATAAATTACATTGCAATATAAGAAAGTTGTATAGTTGTAACAGAACTGATCAATTTTATCTCTGGTCTGATCAGTTGCAATCAGGGTGTTGAGCAGCTGAAGAATGTCCCTTCAGGCTGTTTCACATCTGTTTGTGTTATTAAAGCAGATCTTTCACAATGGGCCCATACATGTTCACTGCACACTTCCTGTTCCCCCTCACACTCCGTGCATGCTTCTCCTTTTAGACTTCACGCTTCCTGTTTTTATGTACTTTTCGTAACTTGGTATGAAAATAAATTATCCCCGTGTTAGTACGTTTATTACGAACAGATGTGTGAGAACGCACATGGGAACACAGCGTTCTGTGCTGAAGCCAAAATACCCCATTCAATACAAAATAAGCAGATATCATCTTATTACAAAATGTTTTAAATTAATTTTGAATTAGTCTGATCATGTGGCACTTCTACAGAGATCTTCTACAATGAAGGATTGGAGTTTTTAGTTGTTAAGTTACATTGTTCTCTAATAATTATACGATTATTAAATGTTTTGGAGCGTCTCATTCATTTGGCGTTTCCGGCCTTGATTTAATTTAGATCTATAATTTACAAACGTGCTCTATGACTGTGTTGTTAATTTATGTTATGCACTACCATGTGGCCAAGCATTAATTTGCGGTATGAAATTATCCCAAAAAAAACACATTTGTGGATGGGAAAATGAGCCAGTATCTCTTTCACAAACTTCAGATACAGTACCTGGGAGTATAAGGTTAATATCATAGTTAACAACAAATTAAATGATACACACTTTTAAAAAATACATCTGGTGTTTCAATTGAAGAGAATATTGTTAATTTCACTGACCAATTGAAGAATTCAGAAAGAAAAAGTAAAGCTTTTTGTTAGATTACAAAATAAAATGCATCATCATAATGACTATTGTATCTGAATGATGGGGACAATCCCTTGCTCAAGGGCACCTTGACTGTAGCTGGCAAGCAGGCAAAAATCTTGAGAAAGGGGCCCAAAACCTCAAATCTGGTCCCGGTACAAGTCGCCCCCCACTCCGGAATGAGAATAAAGTTGTTGTTTTGTTTTTAATTCCAAATATGTATTGATTCATTCAAATGTATTATTTATTCTACTGTGATGTACCGTATGTTCTCATCCCAACAAATCCAGACTGCTGAGAGCATAGTAGCTCAGCTGCTTCTTTTCAGGGAGTGTTGTTTTAGGTTCAATGCATCAGTTTTTACGCTAAAATCGGCAATGAGCTTGTGACAGCCGAGCCAACTCATGACACAGCACACACGTCTTAACCTGGAGCACAATAGACCCCTCTGTTACGGATCACTCACACATATGCACATAACACGCACAGCTATGTTTAAACAGGTGGACTGAAAATGGAGTGGTTAGAGGTCTGCGTGTGTGTGTGTGCATGTGCATGTGTGTGTGTGTGTGTGTGTGTGTGTGTGCGCAGTTAATAGGAGAAAAGGAATGACTATTGAGTACGTGTGTTCTTGGCAGTGTTCCCAGGAATACAAAGTGACACCAGCACAGTGCAGAGTACAGCAGAATTCCTTCTCATGAAAATAAGCATCATGGAAAAGCAGAGGACAGCCACATGAGCCAACTTGCAGGCTGTACCTTGTCATACTCAATGGAAGGAAGCAGATCAGTCAGAAAAAATCAATCGCATTAGTTTGCTTTTCAAACTTTACCTGATGTGAGAAGCAAATGCATTCATTGTTTGATCAAGAGTTTTAATTTACACCTCAGGATTGTTTTTTGTTTGCCCTCGGAGGGTGCATAGCCACCTTGGTGAAATGTTGGTGACTGCCTTGTGGGAACGCATAAGATGACATAAAATTTTTTACAACTCTAACTTACTGTAAGGACAAAGATAGTGATCAGTTAAGTAAAAGGTTCATAATGTCTCACTCTGTCCCACCCTTCACTAACAATGTTGAAATTGTTAAATTTCTGACCGACTTATTTCAATCTGTCTCTAGAAAATGAGTTTGCTATACATTGATTTGTTTGAAACATTACAAAGGTTCTATGGAAAGTATGCTTATCAAAAGTCTCACCATTTCTAATCTGTTGTTTGATCAATATTGTCTTTTTAAAGGTCATCAGTATGTTAAAGTTTACCCTTCAAGATTGCAGTCTTGTTGGTCAAAGTAACTGAAAGTTAATTTAAAAATATATATATATTTCACGCATTACAATTTAGAGACAGTGATATTGTAATGCAAGCAAATCCTTTTAAATGACAGTATGTATAATGCTTATTACATAATGTGTGTTCACAAATAAATGTCACATGACACACCAGTCCAAGTGTTGTATTTAGATCTTTGTTCATCAGTTATAGTCAGTCATGGCAGACGTTCTTTGGTCAATATATTGTTTTTTTTTGTGGGTTTTTTTATTGTTTAGCGCACTCGTAATTTCAACACTGAGTTACTGTGTGAGGGGCGTGGCCTCCCTATTATCTTTGGACTTTAATTGCAGTTCCGCCATCTGGGTCATATTTCATGTGAAGTATTTTCAGGTTTCATGGTTTTTGCTCAAGGTAATTGCACTAAATTACACTGCACTGTACAGCTGTCCGGGATGTTGTGCTGCTCTTTGTGTGTATGTTAAATTACACAGAATCCCAGATTAAAAATTTACTTTATCAACCATTTTCCGTGCCTCTCATTGAGATTTGTCAAACCCTGTGAGCAAATTCTCTCAGTAAGGGGGCTGTACGACTGGGTGTTCAGTGCTTTGCTAACGAGCACATCAAAAGGCCCAACAGCAGACCATGTGCATAACTTGCTTCTGCTGTTGCTTGAACCTGCATTCATCTTGGTGCCCTTGAGCTAAGACTGCCCAAGAACACAAAGGTCATACTCTATAATGAATTGGGACAAACCTTCGAATTAATCAACTAATCAATCAGATGTGGGGTTGGAATTCTTTGTCACACATCTCAATTATTTCAGCTCTATTGGACAACTCGATGCTTCCAACTTTGTGGGCACAGATTTGTTTTTGTTCCATCGTGACTCTGCCCCAGTGCACAAAGCATAGTCCATAAAGACATGGTTGAATGAGGCTGGTGTGAAATAACTTGATTGGAACCTGGCCTCAAGCCAATAAAACACCTTTGGGATGAACGAGACAGTGACCTCTGACCTCACAAATGTTCCTTTGGATAAAAAGGACAGAAAACCTGAAGAAAGTCTTCCCAGTTATAGCTGCATATCGCCATATCTGTTCTTGAGTTTTCACTTCCTGAAGGTGTTATGGACATGTCTCTCAATATTTTTTTTGTCCATATAGCGTAGCAGTAAAAGTGGTCTGGAAATGATGAACAGTGGCAAAGAAGTATTTTCTAAATTGCTACACTTCATATGGGAAGTGGTTTTGCAGCGTGAGCTAGGTTGTAGGTACTGACGAGTCGACTGTAAGAAAGAGGAAGCTGATGACGTGGGATACTTGTTTGGCTTGGAGGTCAGACATTATGTTAACAGGCAAGGTAATATCGGGATTTTTTTTTTACTGTTCTTGTTTATTCTACCACCTAGCAGCAAAATCAGAATCAGAATCAGAATCATCTTTATTTGCCAAGTATGTCCAAAACACACAAGGAATTTGTCTCCGGTAGTTGGAGCCGCTCTAGTACAACAGACAGTCAATTTACAGAACACTTTGGGGACATGCAGACATTGACAAAAAACAATTGTGCAAAAAGATGCAGAGTCCTCTAGCGTAGTTATTGAGCATGCTCTTTTTTAAACACACACAAACACACACAGTCATCATTCACGACCATCTAATGTTTGCACTGCACCAGGAAAAAAGCATAACACAGAGAGAAACACAAACCAAAAGCAACTCCTGAATATGTAATTCCATTTGTGCGTCTCTCCACAATAAGTAGCTGCATACACTCCCACACACAGGTGAATGAAAAGAAGCTGGAGGACAATGTAAGGTGGTAGGCCGATTAGGCTTTCATTGCTAACACGTACAAAGCTTGCAATCTAGTGGGAGTAAACTGGATATTTGCAAACATGGTAAACATTCATTCCAGCAGAAAGTTCACTCACAAACCTCCTGGCACACTTCTCTGTGGATAAGGACAGGGTCAAGCACTGGTAAATATGAGTACAAAACTATGAATAACTACTCATGTGGACTACTTTTTTTAATTGTTTCACAGTGTTGTTGTGGCATCAAACTGAATGGGAAACACAAAACATGAATCTCTAGCAGCCTTGACTGCTGTCTTTTACTAAGAAAACAAATATAAAAGTCAAATGTTTTATGGCCATTTGTTGTATGAGTACCAATTCTTTGGGGTACACACAATATAATTAAGTTGTTGTTTTTTGTTATTTTTTAGATTTTTATAATAGATTTAAAGGAAACATTTTTTCACAGTTCCAAAGTCTCTGGGATTCTTCCCTCAAAATACACAAAAGATAAAGAAAGACTTCCAAAGTCTCTGGGATTCTTCCCTCAAAATACACAAAACATAAAGAAAGACTTATAATACACTTAACATCCCCCATTGAAATGATTCTTTTTAGGGATGGTGTTCTTTTCTTCTTTTGCAAATGACCCACTGCTTGCGCCGCCCTCAGGGCAAAGCTAGGCGATGCAACGAGCCAAGTGGCTACTTGTTGTCAAACTGCCCATAGTCTGAAGAGAAAAGTGAGCCCCCATAAGGGCAGACATTTTCACTTGTGGAGCCAACATGTCACCACCAAGCTGCCGAATTGCACTTGTCAATGGAGTCCATGTGGCACATCGCCAAACAAACCACCCGTCCTCCCCCCAAGTCGACAAGTTCGTTGAATATTCGAGATTGTGACGCTAATACTGCTGTTAGCTAATATTAATCTGTGCTAACACTGCTGCTCTACTTTGACATGACAGTAGACACAGTGTTATTTTAATTAACTATCATTTTGAGATCAAAGGCGGCACGTTGGACAACTGGTTAGCACATCTGCCTCACAATTCTGAGGACCCGGGTTTGAATCTGGCCTTACCTGTGAGGAGTTTGCATGTTCTCCCCGTGCCTGCGTGAGTTTTCTCCGGGTATTCCGATTTCCTCACACATCCAAAAAACATGCATGGTAGGTTAATTGAAGACTCCATAGGTGAGTGTGAATGGTTGCTTGTCTATGTGTGCCCTGCGATTGGCTGGTAACCAGTTCACGGTGTACACTGCCTCTGACCTAGAGTCAGCTCATAGGCGCCAGCACACCCGCAACCCGAGTGAGGATAAGCAGTACAGAAAATGGATGGATGCATGCGAGATCAAAATTCAGCAAAATTCAAAAGACACGTTTAGATTTACATGGTTCATTAAAGGTGCCATATTTTACCAAACCAACTTGTTCTAGTATTTGCGATGTAACATTGTCTCTATTGTGCCTCAGTAAACACATGAAATATTAATCAAAATTGTCCGCGCATTCCTTAGTTCCAGACGATTCTCTACTGAGAGGCCTGAAATCAGGTCATCTCCGCCTTCCTCTTCGCTCCCGAGCCAGCGCTGTCAACATAACAAGCATGTGTGCTCTCACAAGTGGGTCTTCTACACGAGGCAAGCAATCAGAGGAAAGGGGGCGGTTTTAGCCAAATATGGAGAAAGATGATACTAAACTGGGTCAAACAGAAGTAGCTGTCAAAGGGGCCTTTTCTGGACACTTGACAAAACCAACGAGTTTTTTTTTTTTATGAAATTGACACTTCTATACTAAGTCCATGTTGGAGAGGCACTCTATTGAGGTCTAAATAGCCAAAATACGGGACCTTTAATAGCGCATTCCAATTCATCTAATGTTGCTGGACACTCACAGCCTTCTTCTGCATCATTAACGAAGAGACTACCATGGAAATGATTCAATTCCTTTATTCAGTGAGCACTTCCTATTACTTTCGCAACTTCCCACATATCGAACACGTACTTTGTAGAAAAAAATATTTACAATACTCTTTTATGAAGAAAAGAAAAACATTGTGGTACCTAAACTGATTTTAACAAGTCAAATGTTCCTGATATGCCTACCTTATTCTCTGCTCCTAGTTTTCCCCTGGAGTCAATGTTCTGTTTAATTGCCAAACATAAGTCTGTTTTGATGGAGATTACAGGCAGTAAGTAATACTGGAGAATTGGACAAACATTTTGTTGCAATTATATTTTTTATTAGTTCCTGAGCTGATTTTATGCCTGGTGGTTCCATAACCTGGTCATTCATTAAGTCGACAGAAACCTACAATGCTCTTTGCCTGTTATTGAAACAAAGACAGTCTGTTTGTTTTGTTTGGTTTCAGCAGAATCTCCAGGAAAGATTGCTCAACAAGCTCATGTTATGTGGCTCACTTCCAAGGACAAATTGTGTGTAAGTTCTTTGAAAAACTTGCAATTCTGACTCCCTTGTCACAGCAGGCACTTTTTTAATGTGTTTTGCATTCATATGAACAGAAAATGACTACACCAACGCAACCCATGGCAGCGGATTTAAATCAACGTTTCCACACAATCAACCGATTATGCGTATAGAAATGGGGCAACAGCTCCCCCTGTCATTCGTTTAAGACAAAAACCAAATTCACTCTTGGCCTGTTCTGATGCAAATCATGTCTCATTATGATTGTTTTCATCCAAGTAAATGTGTAAGACTTCCTTTTGTAATTTAATTGCCAATCGCACGAATTATCTCGACACTATTTTTTCATGTAACTGTTTTTATTTTTCCGATGATCAGTTTTCTTTATAAGATGAGACTGAAAGTCAAATTAAACCAACTGAATGTCTGTGCCATGATTTATATATATATATATATATATATACACACACACACACACACACACACACACACAGAGCAACTGGCATCAACGAAAATGCTTATGCATGTTTTTGAAGGCCGGCACGGTGGTCGACTGGTTAGAGCGTCAGCCTCACAGTTCTGAGGACCCGGGTTCAATCCCCGGCCCAGCCTGTGTGGAGTTTGCATGTTCTCCCCGTACCTGCGTGGGTTTTGTCCGGCCACTCCGGTTTCCTCCCACATCCCAAAAACATGCATGAATTGGAGACTCTAAATTGCTCGTAGGCATGACTGTGAGTGCGAATGGTTGTTTGTTTCTATGTGCCCTGCGATTGGCTGGCAACCAGTTCAGGGTGTACCCCGCCTCCTGCCCGATGACAGCTGGGATAGGCTCCAGCACGCCCGCGACCCTAGTGAGGAGAAGCAGCTCAGAAAATGGATGGATGGATAGATGGATAATATAATTGTTTGTTCTACGTCATGTTCCAGCAGAGGGCACTACAATACTCTGCATACGGAGATACAGTGTATATCATTATTATTATTATCCATCCAGCCATTTTCTACACCGCTATTATTATTATCCATCCATCCATTTTCCGAGCCGTTTCTCCTCACTAGGGTCGCGGGCGTGCTGGAGCCTATCCATTATTATTATTATTATTTTATTTATTTAATTTTTTTTAGTGTGAGTGTGAAATGTGACAGGTAGAGCGCCACGGTGAGAGACTGGTCAGCACATCTGTCTCACAGTTCTGAGGGCCGGGGTTCAAATGCCGGCCGTGCTTGTGTGGAGTTTGCATGTTTTCCCCATCCTCTGCATGTGTTTTCACCGGGTAATCCGGTTTCTTCCCACACCCCAAAAACATGCATTGTAGGTTAATTGAGGACCCTAAATTGCCCATAGGTGTGAATGTGAGTGTGAATGGTTGTTTGTTTATATGTGCCCTGTGATTGGCTGGCAACATGTTCAGGGTACACCCCGCCTCTCGCCCAAAGATGGCTGGGATAGGCTTCAGCCTGCCCGCGACCCCAGTGAGGATAAGCGGTGCAGAAAATGGATGGATGTGACAGGTAGGTAATACAAAAGCACATTGGTTGGGGCTAATTTGAAAAGCAAAGCATGAAAAACAGCCCTAAAGGCCATGCAGATAAAACTACAAGACTATCTTTTACAGTACATTTGGCATTATTGTGCGTTTCACATGCATCTGTTGTGAGAGCCTGGAGGTTTGATGCTCATAACAACAAAGCAGACTGCTTCTTTGCCTCTATCCACCCAAACAAATGAGTGATTTAACACACAGACACACACACCCTCCTCTCCAAAATGTTGCTTCCTTTTTCCATGCTAGTCTCTCTGTGGACATTTGTCATTGTTATCTTAGTTTGAAATTTCTTGTAACTTTTCCGTTGCTCTCCTCCTCTGTCAACTTCTCAATCCGCAGGAGTGAATTTCAGTGAACAGCAGAGGAGGAAAAGGAGGGAATGATGTCAGAGGTTAAAGGATAGGTTGTGAACTTTGCCCTGTGAGTAAAACCCTGCCGTGCGGCATTTGTGGGTGTGCACGTAGGGTTTTGTGCGTGCCTGAACAAAAACAAGAGGGAGTCATATGCGTTGTGTTAATGTACGTATTTGCCATGCTTCTAATGGGCGCACTGTGCATTTTTTAAAACTCTGAAAAGTTGTTAACACTCGGGGTAAGTTTTCGTGAGAAGGACAAGTAAAAAAAAAAAAGTTTTTAACGCATTTAATGTACTGTACAGACAATAGCAATGTCAAAATGGATCTCCAATGCAATGATGTAAAATGCATGGCAGGCCAATTGTTGGCAGATGCGCAAAAATATGGACCTAAGTGCTTTTCCTCCTATGTCTTAACTGAAAGAGTATTTTCAGTATTTTGGCATCAAATTAATGCATCTAAAATTAATTGTACAGTAAAGAATGTGTCTTTCTTGAAATACATTAGCAGTACAGTAGATATATTCTGCTTTAGAAGTTGTGTAAGCACAAGTAATACAGCACTGTTATGGTGTGCCGTTAAGTACCATTACTTGCACATGCCCAGATTGAACACTTAAAATGTTTTCGACCATTTTCAGGGTCTAGATGGAGACGATTACGGTGCCATCTAAAAACGAAAGGCGATTTACACAAGAACATATTTGTACACTAATGTCATCTGTACATTAAACTTTTTTTAAAGTGCAAAGAAACAAAAACTCAGATTTTAATGAGATCTCATTTAACCGTACCCAAAAAGCGTGACTTCGTTTAAACATTAGAGCAATGTAGGCAATATACTAGACTACCATACCGCTTTAGGTGCTGGGAATATTACAAATACTATAATTTAAAGCACAACGTATGCTAACCTCAATAGTTTGCATTTACGGGTATCAAAAGGCTTTCTGATGTTGAGGATACACTTTTTAATGTGTTTTCCGTTCAAAATGGCTTCATATAAATACCCCCCTCAAACCTTCAAGGCTCTTTGAAAGCAGGAACACTCACACATTGGAGGTTCATTATTGAAAGGAAGGGGGTTGGGGAAAGGGAAAGGAAAAGGAAAAAAGGAGCAGATGTTCTGCTGACCTCCCACCCCCCCGCCCCAACGCATGCCCCCCAGATCTTCCCACCCCCTCCTTATTATGTCATTGGTAATAGTAGCCTCTTATCTCAAGGAATCCTTTGTGGGCCTGTAGAGGAATGACTTTCCTTAAACACAATAGAATTGTTGGGCTGTGTGTGCAACTTAAGAAAGGGAAACATATCTGACTTAGTTATACATCAATTGGCAATGTTTTGTCATTTTTAATTTGTGTTCTCTCAATCCCCAAAGGAGCTCTTTAAAGCTTCTCTTTCCTCCAGGGAATGTTGCAGTGGTTATTTGAAAAAAATAGGAATATTCCCTTCATCATTTTTCTAAACATGGTGTAAAAATGAGGCACCCTGCTGCCAAAGTCTCGTCTACATCACAGTCGCGATATCTCCTCTGATCCCTTCTCATCCCAAGCAGATGTTGAATCGGCAAGTGCCTCTCAAACGACCTGGTTAATCATTTCACCCTGGGAAAACAAGCCAGACAAAGCAGACAAATGTGTCCACTGACACATTTCTGTGCATTTGCCTAATTCATCCAATATCTACTGCAAAATTCTTAATGATGCTTCTCGTGAATTATAATCCTCTCGTTCATGATTTCTCTACTAAACTCTCCATTCCACAACTCTCTCCCCACAACCCATTCCTCCAAACAAGCCCACTTTCCTCCCATTCACTCGTCTGTGTTAGGTCCACTCTAGGAGTGTGTATATGGGTAGCCTGGTGGATGGTGGGCCATTAGTTTGTTATTTGGTTCTGCAGCTCATTGAGCTCATTGTGAACCAAAGGTACTCTCGCCCAGCTGGACTCAACAAGTAGCAAAACTCCCTTTCAGGATTTCTCCTGCTTTGTCCCCCTCCCCGTCTTCTTTCAGATCCCGCCGATACACAGTAATCCCCAAATAACCCAAAGAGATTTGTTTATAGAATTAAACTCAACTCACCAACCCAATAGCTTGTTTGCAGATAGCGTTTGTTTACCTTACCACAACAGCAGAGGGGCCTGCTTGCCTCAAGGTACTCCATGTTGTTGACTTCTTGTTAATTGCTTGTTAACAGTGTTGGTCTTAATCGGAGGCTGAATGCAGAGAAAATGTCTTTAGACTCTGTACTAATTACAGCAGTGTGTTGTTGCCGAACATAATTAGGCGTTGTTCACACTTGGCACACATGCCACTATGGTCGGACCTCTGAAGGTGTGAGCACATCCAAATGACGCATGCTCACTAGAATCTAATCTCTCAAGCCAAATTTGGAGGGTATGCTGCACATTTTTACACATACAGAATCCAGACAGTAGCTGTAATCACAAAGTCTACGTGTTCACTGCAAACTATAACAACTATAATAACAGTGTGGTCTCATTGATTTCTCCATGTATGGATGAAAACACAATCATATCGTTGCTTCATCTTGGACATTATTGATCCTTTAACATTTTGAGAGAATCATTACATTCTTCCAGTGTAATATAATGTTGTAAACAGAGTCCATATCTACTCGCAAAACAACTTTGAAAGAGTAACTGGAGAACAAGCTTAATTTTCAGACCCAATTTACACCTGGTTTCCCAGCTGGTCAGACTGCCTAGGTTGAACATTATACAATTCAATAATCACAATTGTGTGTGTGTGTGTGTGTGTGTGTGTCTGTGTGTGTGTGTGTGTGTGTAGTACGCTATTAATCTTTCACTCTCTCGCACTCTCTCTCTGTCTCTCTCTCTCTCACACACACACACGCATACACACACACACTTACACGCACACACTTAATGGAGACCATTCTACTCGACCAAAATAAACTCTTTGTCTTCACTGAACTTTTTGAAGCTTCGATCCTGTTTCAGTGTGCTTAGACTTTCTGGGATTGGGGATATACTAAACAAAACGAGTAAATAACGTGCAAAATTTGAAATGCTTAACATGAAGACGCGGTCCATGAATGGACCACATTGTTTTGCCATTGATGGTCTGGTTTTGGTTTAAATGAGGAATTGGGATCTTTCAGGTCAAAGTAAAACCTGTGTTTGGGATATTGTTTTGCTTTTGTTTATTTTTGTTTTGACAGCCATGACGCAGGCTGGTGAGTATGTGACAAGAGACATGCAGTCTCGCAGGCCAAGTCAACTCAGATATTGTCATGGGGACTCAGGGCTCTTCTCTGCGGTGGAATTTCTCACACATCTACATTTACCTTTGAAATCACAGACCTCGCTCCTCCCTGTCTGTGTCATAGGGATAGACTGTCTCCAAGCCGTCCCATCAATCCATATGTTTCTGTCTCTCTGTTATCTTTGGGCTTTGCGCTTTGGGCTCTTTGCATTTTCAAGCAGTTTAAATGCACATCTGTTTCCATGCATCCTCTCTCGAAACATCTCATTACTGCTCATTTGAAGAAAAGTCATTATATGAATGAATGTATTCAAGTTTCAAACATACAATTAAACATACGGTGCTTTGCAATTTTATCAGAGCATCTGTAATTAAGAGATCATCCAGCATTGTGAAGTGGTATAATGTGGAAAGTTAATTTGAAAATCAATGGATAACAATATTAATTATATTTTAGCATTGAAATATTATCTTGGATAAAATACAGTACAAATACAATTCATACAGTAATTTACATTGCTGAAACATTAAAAAAAAAAAAAAAAAAGATAATTACCAATGCTACTGTTTTAAAGCTTTGCAATAGCCTGAGCTGTGATGTAAAAATCTGTAGACTATCTCACTGCTGTCTGTAATCAACAGATTGTCAGAAAATGCTAACCAGCTGTCAATAAAATGAGTGACCATGAGCTCTAAATTGCACATTGGATAGCTAAACCTACATGTTGTGTGGTTTATGGCTGGTGAGACATTAATATTTGTCAGATTCACAAATGTATGAGCCAAGCAGACTTGCGTATTTGCCATTAAATTGGCAGTCAGACATTTAAAATCTATATACACACACAGTATTTATCGGCATTCTTTTTACATACATACATACATACAGTAATAATGTGGCCCTGAAGAACATTATTTCCAGTGGTTTAGAGAGAGCTTATTAACCATTGCAATTTCTTTCTTATTTAAAATGTTACTCATGAAATTAGTGTTGTGTTGTGTGTTGTGCAACAAAAGGCCTAATTATGTCAGGCCTATACTTAAATATTACATCCATATTTTATTATTGTGTTCAAATATTTTAAATGCACATCCTTCAACATGTAAGAAAATATTAAAGTTCAAGTCTTAATTTTAATTTTGCATTATTGGTTTTATAGTCTGATCTCATTTTAGGTCAAATATAAAACATTTTATTGTCTTACCTTTATCACTGCTACTTTCCTTCATGTAGAAGTCCTCATTTTCTTCTTTGAGGTTAAAAAGTCTCTCCGTCTAAATAGAGAATATTCCCAGCTCAGAAAGTCTTTATTGATCAGTCCTACTCCGAATGAAAGTTTTGAGTCTTTTTAACGCAAGAATGGTCCTTCTACATACTGTACACTGTTATAACTGGCACAGTGAGCGAACGCTGGAGTAACTTTTTACCTTTGGTAAAGCCTAGCTTAAATCCTTTTCGCCCAAAAAGATGAGAAGCTGTCCGGGAGTCTTGCATTTATTCCCCACCCTTTGTGAGCTACACAGTCCGGTGAGATCAGCCTTTAGTCTTACAAAGGCAAAGGACATAGACTAGCTAGCTGTTTACATAGAAGTAGAACACCACTTGTACTCTCATACACCCCCTTCAGTGTGGCTACCACAGCCGACGAGGCTGCCTACCAGTCTGGAGGCAGAATCCTGTCTGCCTCCCCTTGTGCTTAATCTGTGGTTTTATGCAATTAGCAAAACGAAATATGTAACATATAAGTATTAAAAACATCAGCCTGACTATGGAAAATCTAAATGCATATTACAAGTGCCTGAAAACATTATACTGTTGACGTGAAGAGAGAACAAAACGTGCTCCCATGGCTAAACTAGATAACGACAGGTGCCACGGTGGACAACTGGTTAGCGTATCTACCTCACAATTATGAGGTTGTGGGTTCAAATCTGGGCTGCGGCCTTCTGTGTGGAGTTTGCATGCTAATTCTCCCCGTGCCTGTGTGTTATTTCACCAGGTAGGCCGGTTTCCTCCCACACCACAAAAATATGCATGGTACCTGCGATTGTCCGGTGATCAGTTCAGCATGTACCCAGATTTGCGCCCAAAGTCAGCTGGGATAGGCTCCAGCACACCTGCAACTCTAGTGAGGGTTAGTGGTACAGAGAATGGATGGATAGCTAATGATCAAACCAAAAAAAAAAATTATGTTTGTTTATTTTTTGAAGACTTGATGGAGAATGTTTGAATGTCATAAAATTGTGTTTTTCGTCACAAATTGTTCTGGTGGTCGACGTCAAACAATTATACATAAGGCCATGAATAGGGAATATTTTGCTTCTTTGAATCTGTTGCTGCAGCACGGTGGACGACTGGTTAGAGCATCAGCCTCACAGGTCTGAGGTCCGGGGTTCAATCCCCGGCCCCGCCTGTGTGGAGTTTGCATGTTCTCCCCGTGCCTGCGTGGGTTTTCTCCGGGCACTCCGGTTTCCTCCCACATCCCAAAAACATGCATGAATTGGAGACTCTAAAATTGCCCGTAGGTGTGAATGTGAGTGCGAATGGTTGTTTGTTTGTATGTGCCCTGCGATTGGCTGGCAACCACCAGTTCAGGGTGTACCCCGCCACCTGCCCGATGATAGCTGGGATAGGCTCCAGCACGCCCGCGACCCTAGTGAGGAGAAGCGGCTCAGAAAATGGATGGATGGATGGATGAATCTGTTGCCGTCGTCATTCATGCTCCTTGGTTCACTTTCCTCAAAGTTGGTGTGGCCCTATTTGTTTTTCTAGGAAGCTAAGATCTAACTCAGTTAAGATCTAAATAATGTTTCCTTTAACTCCCTCTCTCTGTATGTCATTTTTAAGTTGTGTCATCTGTGGATGACACAACTTAAAACAGACATCTCTTTGCAATTGTTGGTAGGAAAATAAAATACAGATAACCTGTACCATCTACCTGAAAACAGACAACTGAAAAATCGACTTAAGTACGGTAGTTACTTCCCACCATTGCCTGCATGTAGTTAATCAAAACAAACAAACTTTTTTTTTTTCCCCGACCCAAGCGTGTTTAGTAGAGAGAGTGATGCATGCTGGGTGTTTCGCTTCCCCTTTTGACGTTTGCCGTTAGTTTCAGCGCTCCACTCTCATATACAGCCAGGAAGGAAGGTGCAAGTCTATTCAAATAAGTTCACTTGAAGTTGTAGAGCAAACAACTTTTGGGGCTTGGCCGAGTGGCGGATGGGCGGCGTGGGAGTGGCCTACAGCGGCCGTGTCCGGTTTTAAACCCACACGTGGTCGGCGTCTTGAGCTCACTTACCAGAAACTTCTGTCCCGAGCGACTCATGCCACATATCGGGCCGCGTCTATCGCTGCGGGAGCGGACAGGAGCACACTGAGAGCTCAGCAAGCGCCATGCTGTCTTACCACCTCGACGAGATGATGTGCAAGGTAAAACGAAAACAAAACAACTCCCGACGGGGGGGGGAAACTTGTGCACAAGATGGCCATATTGGCCAAGGCACCGTGTTAGCGCGCAACAACTTTGCTAACGTTGTACGTCTGTCGGCGTGTTCGGGGTGAAACTTTTCCTTGTCAATTTGTAGCCTTCTGTGGCGCGAGTTTGACTATTGCATGGCGTCAAAGTTAGCCTGTGCATGAAGCTAACGGGTCCTGGTTGGTTGCTTCTTAACGCATGTCGTATGCTGAATTCAAATGAACGTTACTTTGGACCGGTGTGCAACATCTTAAACGTATTTAAATTAACGTCCATGTCAAAACTATTCATTTGAGAACGTGCAGTCAAATTTAAGATGCTAAGGAGTTGCTCACGTGGGTAAAGGGCATTTTATAGCAGTGATTTCCCATCCAGCGTGCCCGGAGAGTTCATCAGTTATCTAATTTTGAAAAATATTGAAATAAAAAGGATTTATTTCCCTCAAATAACGTGTAATTGTTCAGTTATCTTTGCGAGTGATGTATAGTGACAGGGAGAACTTCTGCGAGATGATTAAAAGGTGACTAATTGACCTGTGTATCCACTTTTTTTGTGACTTGTTGGGTGACGTTCCATGAGATTTTCTTCTAATGTAAAATACGCCTGGCCTTTGCTCAGTAAAAGTTGGGAAACACTGCCAAAGGAGTTTTTAATGTGATGGGTGACAATTAGTTATTTACTATTGATTCTCTTGCATTTATTCGCACAAAAAATACCACGTCCCTACCACTTTTGGCTGAGATGATAAATCATTTGTCAATTTATTAAATCTCGGCGCTTCAAAACAAAAATGTGATGTTGGTGTTTGTATGAGAAGTTTGCTAGTCAGCTGATTATGTACAAATCCCTTCAGGGGGAAGAAAATTAGTTAGCTCCACAGCTCAAAGTACACTTTCAATGAAGTGAACATCAACTGGTCTATGGAAGCTGGTTTTGTTTTCTGGAGTGACACTGGGCTAATTTACCTTCTTTTCCCTTTTTGCAGCAATTACTGAGTCCTGACCTAAGGGAGCAGCACAGTCCACTGTCATCCCTCAGCTTAGCAATGAAGACACCAGACCACATCGGACGTAGCTGCAACACATCCTTGTCTCTCGACACCAGGCCTCCAGACAATATCTATCTGTCCTCAACTATTTGGGGCCAGTGGCCAGAAAGCCACCAGGCTTCCCTTCCTCCCAATTCCAGCCAGTGGCGTAAGCAACGCTTCCAGTCTCAGCGGTCAGTCAGCATGGTGGAGACCTGCAGTGCCGCAGCAGCAAGTCTAGGCTGGCCTGATTCAGACGTGAAGGACTGCCAAGAAGGCATCAACCCCACCATGCTGAACCCCAGCGTGTCCGTGGGCACTTCTGCCGCTTCCTCCACCTCAACACGCTACAAGACAGAGCTGTGTCGTTCCTTCACAGAGAACGGTATGTGCAAGTATGGTGGGAAGTGCCAGTTTGCCCATGGGCCTGAGGAGCTGCGGGATCTCAGCAGGCATCCAAAGTACAAAACTGAACCGTGCCGCACCTTCCACACCATCGGCTTTTGTCCCTACGGGACCCGCTGCCACTTTGTCCACAACAACGAAGAGGAAAAAAATCACTTGCCATGCTCCACTTCATCCTCTCTAAGCTTTGCACCATTGTCTCTTCCCTCCACACGCTCCCACAAAGTTCCTCTCATCAGACAGAGCGTCAGCTTTGCAGGATTTTCCTCCGCTCCCCAGCAAACCCTTCCTCCTCATCCTCCCTCTGCCTCTTTCTCACGAGCGGCATCTGCCTCTCCTCCATGTGCCGATATCACCAATCTCCTCTCTAATGTCTTCTTGGATATGGACTCTACTCCCTTTGAGGCCTCCCCTGCCCCCCAGTACCAACCCCCCGCTGCTGCAGATCCACGCTCTCCCTTCCTGCCCTCCCCAGACTCTGGCTGTTCCCCTTCTGGTCTGTCTCCGTCTGCGTCTCCATCCCTGAGGCAGAGCCCTGGCGCCTCTGCGTTCTTTTCACAGTCGCTCGGCACTAGATCCCTGTCCTATGCCTCTCTTTCGGATCAGGACCAGGATGGGAGCAGCTCTGCGAGCTCGCTTAGTGGATTGGAGTCCTGCGGCGGCATCAATGACGGAAAACGCCTCGCCGTTTTCAGTCAGCTCTCAGTTCCTGAAGACACTGCTGGGATCTGCCTTTAGGCTCGACCACAATACACACACATTTTAACACGGGGGCCCACACATACCAAAATTCTCCCCTGACTTCCATATAAATGTTTTATTAAGTGCCATTTTCCAGAAAGGTCTTCCTAAGGACTACAAAAACATTGCTAAAAGATAAATGAAGCTGAAGTGCTAGGAGTCTCACTGAGATTAATGTGCATGTGTCGAAGCCAAAGACCTTACATTTCGTTGTTAAATGTTGAGTATGGCGGAATCGGGACCACCATGTGGCCTAATGTTTAAGAAGCACTGTACTGTATTGTTTTATAAGCTGCTCTTTCCGCCTAATTGTGCAGTCCGAGGTCATGGTGCGGTCACTGGCCTCAGATCAGAGGCCTTAAAGCTTGTTGTGTTTTTAAACAACTTGAAAGTACCTGTAGTGTTGCAGGTCACATTGAACGCTTTGCTAGTTTGTCCTAGAAAGGTGTTATGATGGAGTCTTTTTTTGGGGTGGGGGTCCTTAAGTCAAAAGTGTTGCTCCTCTGTGTAGTTTATTAATGATAAAAAAAAGTACAAATGTCAATTACATTAAAAATTAATTCCTAAATCAGATGATACTTCAATGTTGGATTACGGATTCTGTTTGCTGACAGTGGTAAACAACAGGAATAGAGCATTGAGTTAACCAGGCGGAAAGGCACAACTTTCTTTTAACTAGATGCCTTCAAGTTAGATAGTTTCCGATAGGCCAATAAAGCGGGAGATGCAATACTTTTGGCTTGAAATATTGATCAGGAACATTCCCAGAATTTTTTTTTTTATTATTATTATTATTCGGTCTGGCGCACTGTTGTTTGATGAGCACATCCATCATCTTGTTTTCTCTCATCCAGTGTTAATTCTTGCTGTTCTGGCTTCATATGTTGTAAAGAGTGTGTAGCGTTTGCTCGACTTGAGTTACATCTGGCGCGCTGTGGCCGTATTAAACTTAAGCTAAACCTTTTAGAAATGTTACCAGCTTCTTTGTGTGTTAAATGTAGTTAGATGACCACATCTTGTTGCGCTATTTAAAAGGGCCTTTTCATCAACATGTTTTGAGGCCTGTTTAGGGTTGTAGGTGATATTCTTTAGTAAATTAAGTAGTTTAATTTATTTTAACCTATTTATAGAGGACTTTGAGTTGTTAATGCTTGTATCAAGTTTAATATATTTTTCATTTTTTGTTCTTGAAATAAAGTTGTTTTACAAAAAAAAACCTCCCACTGACCTCATTTTACAGTAATCAACAACAAAAAATAGTCAGCTACAATTCGCTGGCAACCTTTCCCCAGGATCAGTCAATCAACTTTGACACTTTATGATGGATGTATCGGTAATTATGACAGATGCTCAGTGTTCATTGACACTGTCAGAGATGTATTAAGGCCACAATATTGGCCAAAACTGTCATCTTTCTTCGTTTTCAATGAGAAGAACTGTTTTCCCACTCCGATTGAGTGGTATTCAAAAGAAAGCTAAAATTACAAATAAGATGACCTTCATAGTAGAATGTAAATGTTTCTGTACATATATGGTGTCAAACTCAAAGCCCGGGGTGGCCCACGTAAGCAAATCATGTGCGTCAACTTCTGTGATTCTTGCTAAAATCTGGACCAAATTTCAAATTGTCCTATGTAATGAATAATTTTGATATTGCATTTTTACTAACTAATTTTTACAGTAATTTGAATTATAGCTAAACAACCTATTAGCCTTGATTTCTGAAGTCAAATCTAGTCCATCAATTTGTTATATGTCATAATATGATGAGGTGCTTCAACATTTCTATGGATTCGCCGTCATAACCCTGTAAGGAAAACTAACGACAAAGTGTCCTGTGACAAAAATGAGTTTGACACCCCTGGTACAGTATCATTCACAACTACAAGATGCCAAGTGGGATACGATATGGTCTGAGTGCATTTTGAGTGATTCTATCACTTGAGTCTAGGTTGACATCTCTGTTCACATCCAGAAAGTTTTGCAGAAATGAGCACTCCCCAATGCCTGCTGGAGCCTGTGTGACAGCAGCATGCTGCCATGGAGATCTCATGCAGAGATAAGAAGTCTTTTGTTTGAGAGTTTAATCTTACCAAGCTTGGTCTCCCACCCATTTCCTTTCTCTCTTCACTCGCCACCAAGACAGTCCAACCCCCACCTCTTTGGTCTTCCCTTTCTTTATTCCACTCCTTCAGTAATGTCCCTCTCACATTTGTAGCCTTACTAGTTTATAGGGCTATTGGGAGCTATTGGCTTCATTCGCACAACAGTGCTCCTTGAATTATTATCTATTATTGCACTGTATCCCGATGGGCGATTCTCTTTACACTAGGTTGTATTTTTATGCCTTACATTCCAAAGAGCACGCACAAAGGTCCACTCCACACACATGCACAACTGGGCTGCGTGCAGGCAAGGGAGAAGTGAGAAATGTGGGGGTTAGGGGGTACTTGGTGCCTTGTTCAATGCCCCCTTCGTTGATCAGTTCAACACAGACTGTAAAATAACCATGGGATATAAAAGTTACATTTTTAAGAAGATCTTATGGTTGTTAACTATGACTATGGAGTAAAAATGTTCTAAAAAAAAATAATTCAGATAGACCAATAGCAGCAGATTGATAGCATGCCACTATAAATGACTTTCATCCACACTCATTCAAGCGTTATTATCTTGTCACTTTTAACACGAGGGGCTGTCTGGGAGTTATTAGTGGCTGTAAAGGGGTTAAAGGCATGCATTTGTGTGTGTGCTGTATTGTATCTGATAGACATTCTCCCACACTCCTGCCCTGTGGGGCATAGGAAAGGCAGGCAGATGGCCGCATTCATGTCCACCACGGGTCAACATATGGCCCATAGAGACAAAGTTTGTGCTTGTGTGTGAGAGAGCAAGAGATTCATTCTCAGTATGCATGAGTGAAGGAGGAGAACAACAAGGCTAAGGCAGAAAGAAGTAATCTCAGGAGTAATGATAAAAAAAGAGAGTAAGAAGCTACGGCCTAATATAAAAAGATAACAGTGAGTGGCATCGATATATACACATCATTCATGGAAAAGACAGAAAAAAAAACACAATACCAGGCTCCTGGGACTTTAAATCTTCTCTTTATTCAATTTACTAAGACATTTGATCAACCAACACATGTTGGACTAAGTATGTAGAATGATCTTGCGCAAAAGATTATGAACATATGATCACATTTACTGAATTTGAGCAATTAAGGGAAACACATTTCAATAAGAACTCATTTATTCTGCTTTCACAGTTTATTTGCAACTAGATTCTTATATTAAGGCCACTCAAAAACTTGTATTGTGCAAGGTCTGGACACTGTTCGAGCCCTGATTTTTTACATTTTTTTTTCTTCCAACCAAAATAATGGAAATATAAATTTGTATCAGGGTCTGACGTGTCATACAAGCATTAAAAAAAAGTTTTTCGCTACACTGGAGCTACATTAACACTACAAAGTAAAAAAAGCTCACCCTTAGTGAAAGTGGGAGGGTTGCTGAAAGTGAGTTGATTTGATGAATCACGTTTTACAATTCTTAACCATCAGTAAGTGTGTGTAAAAAAAAAAAACAGGTTAACTGGAGTATATCAAAACAAAGATTCACCATCAATTTGACACAATGACAAACAGGCTACGTGCACCTGAGATATGAGTCTCTTCACATTAAAAATGAAACATCTGTTCATTTTATGCTTTGAAAATATTATGGTTGCTTGAGTCATATTCTACTGAGCAGCCAGGACAACTAGAGATGCATATACTGTACTACTTTCCTATACAGTATTGCAATAAGTTTTATAGTTCAATGGTCACGTCACATTTTTTTGTGTTTGCCATCACTGTTACTCGTCACAATAAGAAAAAGAAAAAGACTGAAAGCGGGAAACACATGAATGGAACGAATCTTTTCGATGATGTTCACTGAACTAAAGTCTTGCAGCCTTTCCTGAGGTATGGACTCGGGAGCGATGTCAAGCACAATGACAAGTTGGCTGCTGATTTTCTTTGACTTGAGAAGCATATTTTTCTACAAATTTTGGTAGGATTCCAAAGTGTATAACTTCCAGGGCATTTGACTCAATAGAGGTACTGATCGTGTTAGCCAATAAAGCTAAGAAAAAAATGGGGAGCAGATACATTCTACTTTTCCTGTTTTCAGCCTCCCCTCTTAATTCACACCATCCTTGGTCTCTTCTTGTCATGCTTACTCCCTACCCCCAACTCCTCCCATCTCTCATAAACTCCTCCTTTTTTACATTTCATTTCCATCAAGCCTCCTGGAGAGGCTTCTAATTCTCTCCATCCCAGTTTCCCTTCACTCCCTTCCTCCACCCGATTTCTGCAACTCCAGCCCCTGCCTCCTCCTCGCTGGCTCCCTCTCTAATCCTGCCTGCAGACTTGTTTTATTTTCATAGGATTTGTGTTTTCAACTTTTCAGTGGGTCGCAGCACATGCATATTCTGATGTGTTTCAATCAAATACAGTTTACTTCATGTGTGGATTGCTGTTGCATTGTTCATATGACAAAGAGTGACTTAACTTTATGATTATTCAGCTCACTGGATAATCTTGTTTCAAAGGCTTTAACCCTGTTTTTGCACAATTACAAGCAGAATGAAAACAGGTAATTAGCAACCAAAGTGAGAATCCAACACTTCCACTGCTGTCATCTACGACGTTTAATATTGCAAATAATTAAACAGTTGGAGATACTATTCATTTTTCTCTGAAATCTAACTACAACAATTGCCTTTTTAATAAAGTGGGGGATTTCAGTTGTCTGGATTGACTACACTGTTACAGAATTTAAGATTTAGGATATGCAGTCCATTCACATAGATGTCAGGAGCAGAAATAGTAATTCAACATTTATGGTACGAAGGAAAAATGAAGTAATGGTTGTAGACATTGTAACATAATGTAAAATGATTTGGATTTGTAAAAGGCTCATGGAAGCAAGTTGCTTTCAGTGTACAAGTAATATAAACACTCTGTTGTATGAGTTTTTGAAAGTGCTCAAAGGACAGGCTAAGAGTACATAAACATTATGGCTTTTGTGCCTGGATACAATTGAAATTACAATTAAACTATGAATGATTATAGTCACAAATTATTTTGCCATTATCCAAATGTTTGAGAACAGACAAAATGATTGAAGAGTAAAAATCAAGGTAGAGATTTGTGTGAGAAAAGCAGATCCGAGCTGGATCGAGTTTCTAGACGGCCATTGCAGTGTAAGCGCTTACAACAGAACAACAGCGCTGTGTGTCCCTCTAGTGGCTCATGCTACAGCATCCACAAGAGGTGTGGACCAGACTCAAAATTTTGCCTTACTAAAATGTTTGTCTTTTATTTTAAAAAATACAAGAGATTCAGTCAATATTACAAATTGCATTCAGTGTTTGTAGTCATTTTATCTAGATTCTAGATCATTTACTGTTCTCAAATGAGCACATATATATGAAATGTTTAACCATTATCTCTTTTGGCTAGGTTACATTAAAATATAGTGGGCAAACATACGACTAGGACACTTTATGTTGATCTCTTCTTACATTTGTCACACATCTACAAGTTTATTAGACCACCTGTTAGAAATGAGGATGATACCATCCAGCATTACAATGTGGATTCTTTCCATTTCAATGAGCTGTAGACATTTCACCATTTTACTTTTTATACACAAGTTAGAGCCACTCACTGTCTTACAAGCCAAAAATTAATCAAGTGTAACATTCAACCATGAAAACGTTTTTTTTTTTCCTGTTCAAGAATGCAAGTAAATAATTGCAATTAATCAACAAATAACATGACTTACTATTGTTTTCATATTTCTTGTAAAATGGTACATTTGCAAATTAATGGATAACAATTATAAAGAGAAATATTTCTGTTAAAGAGACAAAAAAACAAGCCTTTTTTTTTTAATGACAACTGCTGTTACATTAGGGCAGCAGTGGAATTAAACCTACAATGTGGGATGCTCTAATGAATTTGTTAAGCTCTATTGATATTTCTGTAAAACAGATACATGTGAACACAGTTTGCGAGGGCATCGAGATCAAGGACTGAATTTACTGAATGCAAAAAGACAACACACTATCAAGCAGAATGACCAATCGGGGCTTGGTTTCACTTCCGTCCATACAATAGATGAAAAAAGCATTTTGCTGACTTGCTCAGAACTCAGCAAGAAGAGACGCTGCATCTGTATCCAATTTCAACAAGTACAGTATAGGTAGCAAGCCCCACAACTATGGGCATTACTCTGTCTGATTCTTTCTGTTGTTGCAGTAATGAAAGGAAGAGAATGGAAGGTAATTTATTTTTTGGTAACATCAGAACCTGACATTAAGGACAAGGGTGTTTGAACTAAGCAGCAAGGTGGGACCTTGTCATAATTTCTGGATCACCACTTGAAACTTACCTGCAAAGAGAACAGCACAGTCAATAATGTGTTTTAATTTACAAACATTTTTTAAATGACATAACTTTCATTCTGTACATGAACTACAGTTTGGCTTCTTTATATTCAGCGGATCTTTTAAAAAGGACAGACAAAACAGACGTACCGTAAAAAATGGAAATCTCAATTTGTCTGAGAGTGAAAATGTTGCCATCATTAAACATTTATTAATTGGACGGAAATAATATATATATATATATATATATATATCCATTTTCTACCACTTATCCGAGGTCGGGTCGCGGGGGCAGTAGCTTTAGCAGGGACGCCCAGACTTCCCTCTCCCCAGCCACTTCATCCACTTCTTCCGGGGGGATCCCGAGGCGTTCCCAGGCCAGCCGAAGGACGTAGTCTCTCCAGCGTGTCCTGGATTGACCCCGGAGTCACCTCCCGGTGGGACGTGCCCGGAACACTTCACTGGGGAGGCGTCCGGGAGGCATCCTGAATCAGATGCCCCAGCCACCTCATCTGGCTCCTCTCGATGTGAAGGAGAAGCGGCTCTACTCTGAGATCCTCCCTGATGACTGAGCTTCTCACCCTCTCTCTAAGGGAGATCCCGGACATCCTGCGGAGGAAACTCATTTCAGCCGCTTGTATCCTGGATCTTGTTCTTTCTGTCACGACCCACAGCTCGTGACCATAGGTGAGGGTAGGAACGTAGATCGACCGGTAAATCGAGCCTTTCGGCTTAGCTCCTTCTTTACCACAACGGATCGATACTAAGTCCGCATCACTGCAGACGCCGCACGGATCCGACTGTCGATCTCCCGTTCCATTCTTCCCTCACTCGTGAACAAGACCCCAAGTTACTTGAACTCCTCCACTTGGAGCAGGATCTCATCCCCGACCTGGAGAGGGCACGCCACCCTTTTCTGACTGAGGACCACGGTCTCAGATTTGGAGGTGCTGATTCTCATCCCAGCCGCTTCACACTCGGCTGCGAACTGCTCCAGTGAGAGTTGGAGGCCATGGCTTGATGAAGCCAACAGAACCACATCATCAGCAAAAAGCAGAGATGCAATACTGAGGCCACCAAACCGGATCCCCTCTATGCCTCGGCTGCGCCTAGAAATTCTGTCCATAAAAGTTATGAACAGAATCGGTGACAAAGGGCAGCCTTGGCGCTGTCCAACCCTCACCGGAAACGAGTACGACTTACTGCCGAATATGCGGACCAAACTCTGATGCCGGTCGTACAGGGACCGAACAGCCCGTATCAGGGGTTCGCATCCCATACTCCCGAAGCACCCCCCACAGGACCCCCCCGAGGGACACGGTCGAACGCCTTCTCTAAGTCCACAAAACACATGTAGACTGGTTGGGCTAACTCCCATGCACCCTCGAGGACCCTGCCAAGGGTGTAGAGCTTCCCGACGGACCCTCCTCTCCAGCACCACTGAATAGACCTTACCAAGGAGGCTGAGGAGTGTGATCCACCTGTAGTTGGAACACATCCTCCGATCCCCCTTCTTAAAAAGGGGGACCACCACCCCAGTCTGCCAATCCAGAGGGACTGTCCCCAATGTCCACGCGATGTTGCAGAGGCGTGTTAAACAGGACAGCCCTACAACATCCAGAGCCTTGAGGAACTCTGGGTGAATCTCATCCACCGAGGAGCTTTTTAACCACCTCGGTAACCTCAACCCCAGAGATAAGAGAGCCCGCCTCAGAGAAACCCAGACTCTGCTCTCATGGGAAGGCGTGTCGGTGGAATTGAGGAGGTCTTCGAAGTATTCTCCCCACCGGCTCACAACGTCCCGAGTCGAGGTCAGCAGCGCCCCATCCCCACTATACACATTGTTGATGGTGCACTGCTTCCCCTTCCTGAGACGCGAACCAGAATTTCCTCGAAACCGTCCGGAAGTCTTTCTCCATGGCCTCACTGAACTCCTCCCACGCCCGAGTTTTTGCGTCAGCGACCACCAAAGCTGCATTCCGCTTGGCCAGCCGGTACCCATCAGCTGCCTCAGGAGTCTCACATGCCAAAAAGGCCCCATAGGACTCCTATGGCCTGCCATGGCACGGCCTTCCACCGGAGCTGCTGAGACAGTTCTACACAGCGGTCATCGAATCAGTCCTGTGTTCTTCGATCACAGTCTGGTTTGGTGCTGCTACAAAAAAGGACAAACTCCGACTGCAACGGACAATCAAAACTGCTGAAAGGATTGTCGGTACCCCCCTACCCACCATTGAGGACTTGCACGCTGCCAGAACTAAGACAAGGGCGTGCAAAATCCTCTCGGACCGTCTGCACCCCGGTCACCAGCTCTTCCAGCTCCTTCCCTCAGGTAGGCGCTACCGATCAACGCAAACTAGAACTAGTAGACATTCCAACAGCTTCTTCCCTCTTGCGATCAACTTCTTAAACACCTAACCTATAATTCCATTACAACAAGCTGGAAATTTTATTTTATTTTTTTGGACTTGAGTTCGTTGTCACATTTCTGTGGGGCCAATTATGTATTACTCGTGCACTCACTGTAGTTGTCTCGCCATGCTGCACTATTTGCATATACTGGCCACTCATGCCAGAGTAGCATCTGCTCCATTTGCACACTGATTGAGGAGTATCTGTAACATTTCCACAACCAACATTGTCCCAGATGATCGCACTCCTCGTCACTTTAAACCGCATACACTCCTTGAAGTCTCGGCGCCCTTTGCACAATGGTCATTGCACCGGACTATTGCAATATTAGTCATTCGAACTGCTCTAAGTGCTAGAGGACTCTGCATCTTTTTGCACAATTGTTTTTTGTCAATGTCTTTATGTCCCCAAAGTGTTCTGTAAATTGACTGTCTGTTGTACTAGAGCGGCTCCAACTACCGGAGACAAATTCCTTGTGTGTTTTGGGCATACTTGGCAAATAAAGATGATTCTGATTCTTCAGCTTGACGGCATCCCTCACGTTCGGGGATTGCCGCCACGACAGGCACCGACCACCTTACGGCCACAGCTCCGGTTGGTCGCCTCAGCAATGGAGGCGCGGAACATGGTCCACTCGGACTCGATGTCCCCCGCCTCCCCCGGAACATAAGCAAAGTTCAGTCCGAGGTGGGAGTTGAAACTCCTTCTGACAGGGGATTCCGCCATACTTTCATTGGGCAGCCATGTTACCCTTTCGGGCTGTGCCTGGCCATGGGTGCAGGCAGCCATGGGTGCAGGCCCGGCCACCAGGCGCTCGCCTTCGAGCCCCACCTCCGGGCCTGGCTCCAAAGGGGGGCCCCGGTGACCCGCGTCCGGGCAAGGGAAACCTGAATCCATTTATTGTACTCGTCATAGGGGTTTTTGGAGCCGTGCTTTGTCTGGTCCCTCACCTAGGACCTGTTTGCCATGGGTGACCCTGCCAGGGGCATAAAGCCCCAGACAACTTAGCTCCTCGGATCATTGGGACACACAAACCCCTCCACCACGATAAGGTGACGGCTCAAGGAGGGGTGTGTGTGTGTGTGTGTGTGTGTGTGTGTGTGTGTATATATATGAGACAGCGAGAGCTCTCCATTGTATGTTCCTTTTCTGGGGCTCAAACGTATGTGGACATTTGGCATATTACCAGAACCATAAATCTTAATACTTGGACAAAAATAATTAGCAGTCAGTGAGTGACAGAAGTTGAATTTTCTCCCTGGAGACTTTTTGCCAGGCCTTCACTAAAGCAACCTTCAGTGACTGCTCATTCGAGGCTCTAATTGCCTTCACTTATCTCTTCCATATTTGAAAAGCATGCGTTATTGGGTTGAGATAAGGAGACTGACATGGTTATTATAGTAGATTAAATTTATTTTCCTTCAATTTGTGCTGACCTGTTAGCTTGGGCTTCGAGGGCTTTGCTCAAGTATGATGGAATTTACACCTTTGGAAATTAAAAAAATGCCAATTCCTCGTTTGCTAACAACTGGACATAAGACTAGTGCCGTCAGGTAGCCGAAGATACAGAAGCGTTGTGGAATTAGCAACATTTCTGTGCGACAGGTAAATTAATCACTATTTTTATTTAATTGTACATTCCAAAAAAACAAAACTTCAAACGGCTAACATCTAGTATTATAGTAACACACTATTTCAAATAAGTCATGCTACCAACGTAGCAGCCGTGCTTGACATCATCTTGTTTACAGTTATAATGCTAGCTTAGTATTGTCCTTTAACGTTACAAGGGGTTTGCATTAAGTTTAAACCATCTGCATTCATTCTCTTGATTGTATTGTTCTAACAATGATAAGTTAAACTTCTCCAGAATATTCTTGTTTTCTGTTGATGATGTGACCTGCTTATGCAACTTTACAGAAATTACAGTTTCAGGGACATTCAACTTTAGAGGTTTCAACGCATTCCTTATTATGGACTAAAACATTGACTGTCTGATGGTACTTACATGATGGCATGACAGAGACCTCAGCTGTAACCACACTTTCAAGACCTAGATTTGACAGAGCTCCTCTCACCACACCACATGAAAAGGCAAGGTACTGAGGATGAAAAAGACACAAAAAATAGGAGAGTTGCTAACAAATTAGGTTGGGGGGTTGGAGTACAAAATACGTGCCCTAACCTTAGGTGCTTGATCCAAATACTGTTTACCATTAGACAGCTGTGTCAGCAAATTAAATTTGTTGTCCTGCAATACATAGGTGCCCTAAAGATATATGAAGATATGAAGAAATGTAAGATGTGATACTTCAAAAACGATGACAAATAAAATCGTTTTGATTTGATTTTTACCTGATGGTTAGTTCTGAGATTGTCCACCTGCCTCCTGAATACTTTTGTCCAGAAGTCTTTACAAATAAATTTCATTATATCCAACTCATCTTTGAAGCAGGGGGAGTCCCTTGTCAACCTTGAGAGGGCGAACATGTACAACATATTAAGAGGGACTGTAAGGTATTGCAATTAAAGAGTAATTGTCATTGAGCCATCTACCTCTCGATGAGCCCTTGTCCGACTCTGTAGCCCATCCCCTCCAAAATGGAAACACGGGAGGACCTCTCCTTTATGGAAAATAATTATTGGAAGTTTGGCATGGCTAAAGGCCACTTTAATAATAATAATTGCACACACAAAAAATAAACATACTCGATGAGAATTAGCATTCATTTCTACAAACCTTGTTGTCCGCCTCTCCTTTCATGGATTGCTGATCCCTGTAAATGTGTGCCACAATCTCCATATGGAGAAACTCGAACACAGCGTCGTCTGCCATCCCTGACAACCACGCAATAAGAAATAGTACACGGGTAAGATAGTCTAAAACTTGCAAAACGTGAATTGTTGTTGTGAGTCACGGCTAAAATCTTTGATGAAAGGAAAGTCTTGACAACAAGCAGCTAGCTAGCTTGGTCATAGGCTGTCACCAAGATGCACGTTTCATCTCGCTTACGTTACTTCCCATCATATGTGACGGAAAATGAATTGGGACATGCATTAATCTTTCTGATATGTTATTTTAAATCCAACCGCGACATAGAGGGTAGAATAAAGTGTTAATCCTACCCGTCAAACCAACCGCAGTTATAAAGGTAAACACAAGACACTTTCTGGGGTTCACTCGAAATCAACGCAAGGACAGTACGAGGGTTTAACTACTAACTGAATATGTCAAAACCAACATGAAAACGATGTCACAATACAAGGGTTCCACAACAGTGGAGAAATGTATTCAGAGACTTATTTTTGTGTCCGGTGTTCATCTTTTAGCAGAGAGGACATGTGGATGGGGCAGGGACACACACCACCAAATCGGTGTACGCCGTCGAATATGAAGCTGACCCTTTTACTATCAGCTGACAGCAATTTCCTCCTACCAGAACGCTGTTCCCCACGTGACACACATACTGCTTTTTGATTGGAGTTTAGGAACAAACTATTTCCTGTCTGCTCATGTGATCTGTTTTACTGCTGAATTCGGTGTTGACAACCTGAGGTTTGTTTTAGTTTCTGTTGTATTGCATCGTTTCGCGTTTAATTGCGCTAAGAGTTAGATATGAGTGCATGCGGCAGTCGGTGTTTTTTAGCTGAAATCAATTGAGATATTTTGTTGTAGTGTGGTTGTTTGCTCTTGTGTGTGTGTGTGTGTGTGTGTGTGTGTGTGTGTGTGTGTGTGCGTGCGCGTGCGTGCGTGCGCGTGCGTGCGTGTGTGCGTGCGCTGCCAGCGGTCATGTGTAGCAGGTACCAGATAGTAGTGCAGGGCGAGGCATCAGAGACGGACTCCGATGACGAGGTGTATATCACCTCTCTGTCAGCTCCTCAGACTACCATTGCCGGAGCCAAGGTTGTTTTGTTGTCGGTGAACATAAAAACAAACCTCCTCCACCTTCTTTCAGAAACCTCATTTGTCTGTCGGTCCTTCCAGGTTCAAGGGGAAGCTTCTGAAACGGACAACGAGGATGAGGTGGAGACGGCAGACCAAGGTCCTGCATTGAGTCATGAAAGTGCCGAGATACTCAAAAGAGATCTACCTCCGCTTATTGTAGTGAGAGATCACCCTGACATACAATCAGTTGTGGAAGACAGAGCAAGCCCTACGCAGAAGCCTTTTGGTGAGCGGTGCACACATAAAATAGTCACTGTTGTTACATGAATGACACATTATTAATTAAGGTGGGCATGACAACTTACCAAAGAATCAATCTAAGACAAAAGGTGTCAACAGGTACTTTTGTCCATACTTTGAACCACAACAAGGACTGAACATTTTTATTCTGGGTGCACTAAGCATTTTCACTAAATCCATGCTCTTTTAATAGTGCCTCACTGTATTTACATTTATAGTGTTAAATTTGCAGGTGACACATTATTACAGCAGAAGTTGCAGGAGTCAAACAGCCGGCTTTATTCTGACGTGGGACAGATGTTACGACACGTGTATGGGAGTGCCAGCAAAGAGGTACTGTACATCTCTTCCGATAGGGACGACTACTTAAGTGTCGGTTACGTCATGACCAGTAGCACAACATAATGGGATCCTGTACAAGAGCTTGATCAAACTGGACCTTTGCAAAGATCAGAATGTTCAGTTCTGATTGACATTGTCTGAGTGGTGTCCAGTTAGTTACTATATACGACAGTAGGTGTGGGTGTGGTTTTCAGTGGTGTAAAACTGCACGGCATCATACTGAGAGCTGTTTTTAATATTACCTTGTTTTTCTTGCATGTAACTAAGCATTGTGAACAAAATAACGCTACAGCTAAGACTAGATAGAAGTTATGCAGTTCTACACCACCGCAAACTCCACAATACTAAATGCATTGTTAAACTAATACCCCACCGACAATGAATCAATACAGTTCACTATTGTCTTTGAAAAGACAGAATTTTATTTTCATGTACTAGATCTCATTAGATGACTGTGCAAGTGGCCTTTATGTTGTGTCCGGTTGGTGTTTTATGAAGATGTAGACGTTTCAATGCTTATGCATCTCATTCAGCTATCTGTTGAATGTAAATGTAAAAATTCACATGCCATAATGTAGATATGCATTCAATAATATCGTTAGCCTAATAAAATAGTTGCCTCAGTCATAGTTTTTTTTTTTTTTTTTTTGAAAAAATAAATAAATAAATTCAACTAACGAGAAGTCCAGTTGCCTCAATTCAACCTTTGAGAATTATATTGACCTTGATTACTGAGGAACTACATAGACATAAAGAAAACACATTTTTTTTTAAAAATTGACATAGTTGTTTTTGTGTCTTTAATGCGCAAGTTGCAAGCCATGCAGGTTGCCTTCCTCTTTTGCCAGACTTCATCGACAACATAGTCCTTGAATCCAAATTTTATTATCTCTGAAGCTCCTTCCATAGTTGTTCATACAGGTGGCTAAGTCACACTAGCATACTGTTTTGCCAGGTTGGCCCGACTGACCCTGCAAAACATTTCTTACTTAAAAAAAATAATAATAATAATAAGGGAAACCGTCGTAATTAAAATGCAGATATTCAACTCTAAACGTGATGACTTGTCAAGTCATGTAGTTCAAGTCAAGTCAAGTCTCTTGGCTAGCAAGTCAAAGTCAAGTCAAGTCTTTCTGAAGTTTTTCGGCAAGCAAGTCACAAGTCATAAAACTGGCAACTTGAGTCGACTCGAGTCAAGTCATTTGACTCGTGTGTCCCCATCTCTGCTGAAGGCACAAATGAAAAATTTAAGTCATTTGGTAAAGCTGAGGTGAAACTGTTCAGCTGTCCTATTTCTATGTCAGGTCACGTATATATACAACAAAGTGGCTCTGGTCCTAATATGTATCCACTGTTTTTAGTGTCACCAAGAGTGAGGAGGGCTTGAATTCTCCGTGTTGACATCATGTTTGTTCTCATATTTCCATACTTGTAATCATCACTTTATCCATTTGTGTGTGATGGATGGGATTTGGGTCTGTCTTTCAAAGTGTTTCACTCACTGATTGTTGTGAAAAAGTCCCAGGGGAGAAGTCCACAGTGCTCCTATTTTGGCCAGCATTATTCTGCCCCCCCCCCCCCCCCCCCCCCGCCCCCCACCATACACACACACGCACACACATACACACACACACATAAACACTACATTCGTTCAGAGTGACTTCATTTGAAGAAAGTTGGTAATATAGACTTTATTTTCCCCCCACAGAGGAGTGATTAATAACAATATTTGAAATCCATGTGGTTATAATATCATTTCATAACTATGGATCTCCGGGTTCAGGGGAGTCTTTAGTCTATACAATAATAATCTTAGGGGGAAATGTGTGATACATGACTCTTAATATGATATGTAAATTATCATTATTGATTTAAAAGCCATCCATCATATAAGGTTCCGCATCGTCAACACTTTTTTTTGAGCAAGCACATTGTTTTTTTTTTGACAGTAAGTTAAAAATGACTTTGGCAATTATACTATTAGGCTAATAACATGTCTTTTCAAAACTATTTTACAATGTCTATTTATTACTATATGCACGACAAGTTTCAGTGTTTAAAACATATTTTAAAATCATTTCATTGAGACTTATTTTTCTTGTCAAAGGTGCGCAGTGCAACAGCACAGCTTAACATGTCACAGAGCGCCATCATCAACGCTTCCCACAACATCCGACTGATTTTGGATGACTTGAAAGCTGTGTCTGAAAAGATTGACATCATCACCAGCTGTCAGATATTACCTGATATTAAGATGAACCATTCAGATGAGAATAACACTCCTGTATCATGAAGAAACGAATAAGTATAGATGTTATGAAAGAATAATGGGTAGTTTTGGGCTGCAACAAGTGCCCCAGTGTTTATAAAGTATGCATATGAGCAAGCCAGAATGTTTAGCAACTTGATTTGTTTTGCTATTATTATTTGAAAGGCCACAACTAATATTTATTGCTCTCATTTGATATAAATTTATGATTTGAAATATTTGTACTTTTGTTGCATCTCTTTTTAACAACAGTAATCAGACTTGAACTGCTGATCTTTTTCTGTGTACATAGTTAAAATGTTTTATTATATACCTCATATTCTATACAATATAAAATACCGTTCTTACCAAGACATGAGCAATGTAATGGCCTCAAATCACTGTACTGTTTGTGTGTGATCATACCTGGCATTTTTAAAAACACTTACGAGACTTAATTAAAGTAAATTTGATAATACATCAAATTCATGTGATTTCGTGGTTAGGAAATATGTGCTCTACTAATTATATATATTAAAATATGAGCTAAGTGAAACTATTTGTCAAGATTATGTGGTATGAGTCACAACCATATTTTTGAACTTTCAGAATCAGAATCATCTTTATTTGCCAAGTATGTCCAAAACACACAAGGAATTTGTCTCCGGTAGTTGGAGCCGCTCTAGTACAACAGACAGTCAATTTACAGAACACTTTGGGGACATAAAGACATTGACAAAAAACAATTGTGCAAAAAGATGCAGAGTCCTCTAGCACTTAGAGCAGTTCGAACGACTAATATTGCAATAGTCCGGTGCAATGACCATTGTGCAAAGGGCGCCGAGACTTCAAGGAGTGTATGCGGTTTAAAGTGACGAGGAGTGCGATCATCTGGGACAATGTTGGTTGTGGAAATGTTACAGATACTCCTCAATCAGTGTGCAAATGGAGCAGATGCTACTCTGGCATGAGTGGCCAGTATATGCAAATAGTGCAGCATGGCGAGACAACTACAGTGAGTGCACGAGTAATACGTAATTGGCCCCACAGAAATGTGGCAACGAACTCAAGTCAAAAACTTTCCAGCTTGTTGTAATGGAATTATAGGTTAGGTGTTTAAGAAGTTGATCGCAAGAGGGAAGAAGCTGTTGGAATGTCTACTAGTTCTAGTTTGCGTTGATCGGTAGCGCCTACCTGAGGGAAGGAGCTGGAAGAGCTGATGACCGGGGTGCAGACGGTCCGAGAGGATTTTGCACGCCCTTGTCTTAGTTCTGGCAGCGTGCAAGTCCTCAATGGTGGGTAGGGGGGTACCGACAATCCTTTCAGCAGTTTTGATTGTCCGTTGCAGTCGGAGTTTGTCCTTTTTTGTAGCAGCACCAAACCAGACTGTGATGGAAGAACACAGGACTGATTCGATGACCGCTGTGTAGAACTGCCTCAGCAGCTCCTGTGGCTGGCCGTGCTTTCTCAGAAGCCGCAGGAAGTACATCCTCTGCTGGGCCTTTTTGAGGACGGAGTTGATGTTGGTCGCCCACTTCAGGTCCTGAGAGATTGTAATTCCCAGGAACTTGAAGCTCTCGACGGTTGACACAAGGCAGCTGGACAACGTGAGGGGCAGCTGTGGCGAAGGATGCCTCCTGAAGTCCACGATCATCTCTACCGTCTTGAGCGTGTTCAGCTCCAGGTTGTGTCGGCCGCACCACAGCTCCAGCCGCTCCGCTTCCTGTCGATATGCAGACTCGTCACCGTCCTTGATGAGGCCGATGACAGTGGTGTCATCTGCAAACTTCAGGAGCTTGACAGTCGGGTTCGCTGAGGTGCAGTCGTTCGTGTAGAGAGAGAAGAGCAGCGGAGAGAGGACACAACCTTGGGGCGCCCCAGGGCTGATGCTGCGTGTGGATGAGGTGGGCTCCCCCAGCCTGACCTGCTGTGTCCTGCCCGTCAGAAAGCTGTAAATCCACTGGCAGATGGCAGATGAGACGCTGAGCTGGAGAAGCTTGGTTGAAAGGAGTTCAGGGATGATGGTGTTGAACGCTGAGCTGAAGTCCACGAACAGGATCCTCGCGTAGGTCCCTGCACTGTCGAGGTGTTCTAGGATGAAGTGCAGTCCCATGTTGACTGCATCATCCGCAGACCTGTTCGCTTGGTAGGCAAATTGCAGGGGGTCCAGCAGGGGACCTGTGACACTCTTGAGGTGGTCCAGCACGAGACGTTCAAAGGACTTCATGACCACAGATGTCAAAGCGACAGGCCTGTAGTCATTCAGACCAGAGATTGCAGGTTTCTTGGGGACTGGAATGATGGTGGAGCGTTTGAAACAGGATGGAACTTCGCATATTTCCAAATATCTGTTAAAGATCTGAGTGAAGACTGGAGCGAGCTGGTCCGCGCAGACTTTGAGGCAGGATGGGGACACATGGTCCGGTCCTGCCGCTTTGTTAATCTTCTGTTGTTTGAAGATGCGTCTCACATCCTGTTCATGGATGGTTAACGCAGAAGTCAGAGGTGCGGTTGTGGTCGCGGGTGCGGCCGGGTGGGCGTGTGGAGTGAAAGTGTCCTTTTCAAATCTGCAATAGAAGGTATTCAAGTCGTTGGCTAGTGTGCTATTGTTCTCAGCTTGGGGGGATCGTCGCTTGTAATTAGTCAGCAATTGGAATGCATGCCAAACTGTTTTTGAGTCGCCGCCCAACCTTATTTCAACAAATTTAATTTTGGAAGCAAGATCTACGTTTGTCTTTTGCAGAATTTAGTATTAGATAATATTAGAACTTAGTTTATATAAAAGTTCATTTAGTTAGTTTAGTAGTTTAGTTCATATAAAAACATCAGTACCACTAAAGTTACACACAAGTAACTGATGAAGTGAAGTGATGTTGACTCTCAATTATCAATAGTTTACTGGTAATGTCACCTTTATCGTACTATATGTCCATTTATTCCACAGCAAATTCCACCAGCATATCGCTTACTGTTCAAATAGGATCTGATGAGACGTTTATGTTTCATGGTGATTGTGTAAAACTGTCGCATTCATCCTTTCTGTTGACATTTTGTTCTGATGTTTTTGGCCCCAATCGTACATGGATTGTTTTATTTACATGTCTGACTGCTGTGTAAATATAAACACCACAACTAGCAGGTTGGGAGCTGTGACAGTAATACACATAATAAGAACCCAAACACCATCAGAAGCACTGACTGACATTTGCAATGTCAATTCTAACATTTGTTCCATGAAATTGTATTACTTTATTCCCAACAGTCTATTCTATTCATTTCATAGCGTTTATCTTGGCTGCAATTTCTATGAGCGTGTGGATGATTTCAGTCTGTCTAGACTCTAGACGTTAATTGTGATGTATTGTGATGTAGTGACTCATTCTTGCCACATGATGCCATCAGCGGTTGAGAAATTCCAACTTCTCTTTACTAGCATAATCGACAGTCTTTAATATACCTTACACAGAAGACAGTATATATACCCTTCTATTCTTAGAACTGATTACTATATTTTTAAATGATCAGCATGAATAAGGTGTGATCAATGCCATCAGTGTCAATACCACACCTTGCCTTTACTCTGTATTCGCTGGATATGTCCTAAATTGCACTGTTGCATTTGGCCCGATTTCTCATCTGAACTTGTGTCTCTTCTGTATTCTCTTTTACCCATCGGATCAAAAGTCGCCTTTATCCTCTTTAAATAGAGCCACAAAGAGCCAAGCCCGTAATAAATGAGGGAATAAAGAGACACTGCTTTGCCGAAGGCCAGAGGTGGGAGTAAGTCACATATGTGCATGTCACCAGCAAGTCTCAAGTCATAACCTTCAAGTCTCGAGCAACTCCCAAGTCACTGTGGGAGAAAATCAAGCAAGTCAAGTCGAGTCGAGTCATTACTGGGTTTAAGCAAGTCGCAAGTCAGGTCATGCAATCTTGCTCCAGTCGCAACATAAATTAGAGTGGTAATAAAATGAAGTTGTATTTCATACTCAAATTAACTTAACTTTATTTCTGAACAAACTATGCTGTGTACTTTTTCGTGACAGCCTTGTAACTCCTACGGTTCTTAGAACACAACTAAGCAAAACCAAGACTTGTTTTCTGTTGGTCAAATATAATTAGATGTGTACCTAATGGGCTAAAGGAGATTGGAAGAGATTCCATGACATAAAAATGTTGCCATTGTTGTTGTGAACAAAATCTGCATTCCTCCTGTGTCCTCTTCTTCAATTAAATCACACAGTCAGGTTTGTTAATTTATTTAGAAGCACTGACTTTGGACAATTGACCAT
Source organism: Phycodurus eques (assembly GCF_024500275.1). Lineage (NCBI taxonomy): Eukaryota > Metazoa > Chordata > Actinopteri > Syngnathiformes > Syngnathidae > Phycodurus > Phycodurus eques. The sequence goes on from NC_084531.1 coordinate 23,203,350, forward strand.
TGTCATTAGATTAAATGTTATGTTTCATATGCTGTGGTCTCAATTTTAAAAACATACTGCAGGCAGCTTTATCACAGAGCCGACACAACAGATGACATTTTGATCGTGACTCTTCAATAAATATGTTCAGTAGTATGAAAATTATATTCACACATAGCTACTCACAATTGGTACTGTACTTAGTAATAGCGAAACGCACTTTTGTCAACGACATTTTTATCGCCGTGATCGTAATGCAAAGTGATCCGATACAGCAGACCTATAACTCACTTAGCATCTTCTACCTCTTTCGCCATGTCTGCAAACGTGTCTGCCACTTTTGTTTTGTTTGATTTTTAATCTCCAGAACACCAGCAACGCCGTTTCACTTCTGCATACAGCGGTTGGCATTTTATTTTAGGGCTATTTTCTGTTCTAGAGTGCATGAAAAAGAGAGCGAGAGAGAAAAAAGAGACTTTTGCGTGAACCGAAATAAAAGGATTGGACAATTATCATACCATCCCAGCCCTACTTATGTTACTTAGCTCTACTAAAACGTTCACAAACGCATCATTTTTATTTTTAATCGTTCGAAACCAGTCTATAAAACTTAATGTTTGATCAGCTAGTTAAATTAGTTTACCTGTATTTGTGAGTTTTGTAGTGACGGGTAAAATTTGACGCAGTTGTTTTTGTGTCTTTAATGCGCGAGTTGCAAGCCATGCAGGTTGCCTTCCTCTTTTGCCAGACTTCATCGACAACATAGTCCTTGAATCCAAATTTTATTATCTCTGAAGCTCCTTCCATAGTTGTTCATACAGGTGGCTAAGTCACATTAGCATACTGTTTTGCCAGGTTGGCCCGACTGACCCTGCAAAACATTTCTTACTTAAAATAAATAAATAATAATAATAAGGGAAACCGTCGCAATTAAAATGCAGATATCCAACTCTAAACGTGATGACTTGTCAAGTCATGTAGTTCAAGTCAAGTCTCTTGGCTAGCAAGTCAAAGTCAAGTCAAGTCTTTCTGAAGTTTTTCGGCAAGCAAGTCACAAGTCATAAAACTGGCAACTTGAGTCGACTCGAGTCAAGTCATTTGACTCGTGTGTCCCCATCTCTGCTGAAGGCACAACTGAAAAATGTAAGTCATTTGGTAAAGCTGAGGTGAAACTGTTCAACTGTCCTATTTCTATGTCAGGTCATGTATATATACAACAAAGTGGCTCTGGTCCAAATATGTCTCCACTGTTTTTAGTGTCACCAAGAGTGAGGAGGGCTTGAATTCTCCGTGTTGACATCATGTTTGTTCTCATATTTCCATACTTGTAATCATCACTTTATCCATTTGTGTGTGATGGATGGGATTTGGGTCTGTCTTTCAAAGTGTTTCACTCACTGATTGTTGTGAAAAAGTCCCAGGGTAGAAGTCCACAGTGCTCCTATTTTGGCCAGCATTATTCTGCCCCCCCGACCCCCACCATACACACACACGCACACACAGGCACACACATACACACACACACATAAACACTACATTCGTTCAGAGTGACTTCATTTGAAGAAAGTTGGTAATATAGACTTTATTTTCCCCCCACAGAGGAGTGATTAATAACAATATTTGAAATCCATGTGGTTATAAAATCATTTCATAATTATGGATCTCCGGGTTCAGGGGAGTCTTTAGTCTATGCAATCATAATCTTAGGGGGAAATGTGTGATACATGACTCTTCATATGATATGTAAATTATCATTATTGATTTAAAAGCTATCCATCATATAAGGTTCCGCATCGTCAACACTTTCCATATTTGCATTGTGCAGGCTTGATTACACTATCTCAACTCCCATCATTGGTTTAAATTGCACGTTAAGGGGATAGTCGTGGAACAGAGACAGAGAGTAAAAGACCTCATTAATGCATTGATCTGTTTCTATGTGATGCAGATCACATGAGTATAATGAGACCTCAGGGACACAGGATTCTGGGATCTTAATTTGAGAGATCAGCGTTTCAGCTAAAGCATTTCTCATATCCCATGGTATCTATTATCGTTCTTTTAATGAGAAACCACGACAAGAATGTGTGTGATCATCACCCATGCAGTGCTGAATGTGCGCCAGGATTTGATTTCCAGCTGAGGGATTTGGGGTATGGGCAACCTCCAATATAAATGAACTCATCAGAAACATACATACTTCATCCGTGTGTTACTGAATGTTTATATGAGGTTTGAGTAGGAAACCATCTGCTACTGTGCAGTCAACTTTCCAATAGTTTTCGGCATTTGTATGCACATTTTGACAAACAGTTAGAAAACCATGTGCCTGCTGTGTTGTAAGTTAAATTGTTATTGGAAATAGTTTTCAAGAGTGCCCAAACATACTCTTCGCTGAATGATTCACCATTCACTATGTTAATAACAGTAGTTTATCTGCAAAGTTACCAACTCTGCTAAGTGAGGAATTTTACAAAGCATCAAATGACTTTAAATCATTCCAGTCCAGTCTCCAGATCTGATAGAGCTTACAATGTTTTCAAAATGCTAAAAAAAACATTGGTTGGTTGAGCTGAATATGCGCATGAGATTGAATTACTGAGGGAGACGTCGGACATGATGAAAAATTAATTTTCCAGGTGCGCTTTTCAAGGAAGAACTCAAATTTGTGAGGCTAGGTCAAGAGTTGCCGTCTGGCCTGTTTCAACCCGGAAAACGATTTTTTGGGGGGGCACTTTCAGAGCAGCATGTATGAGCACGAGAGCTATCTTAACACAGACAGGCAGGAGAAAAGGCATCTATTAGCATCTCCGATGAGTACGACATATTTTCAAGTTTTTAATGTTTCTGTCATGTTATTAGATGAATATTGATTGTGAACTGCTATGTTGTAGTGCATACACTACAATCTATAAAGAGGTTGGGAGTTGTTTGAAGGTGCTGAATTGGAACAAAGTTAACTTGCTTGCTGTATCAATAGTGGTATTCATCCTCAAATATGTGAAATGCCCTTGTCTCTTCGTTAATGCCATCCATCCATCCATCCATTTTCTGAACCGCTTCTCCTCACTAGGGTCGCGGGCGTGCTGGAGCCTATCCCAGCTATCATCGGGCAGGAGGCGGGGTACACCCTGAACTGGTTGCCAGCCAATCGCAGGGCACATACAAACAAACAACCTCGTTAATGCCACACATAGTTATATGATGTTTTTGTACACTATTTTGCGATGTGATGGTGCTATTAAGAAGTGGATTAGGTCACTGAACGTCCAGGTCCAAAACTCACCGGCCGCCACCGGTCTGGACACAACGCCTCGTCTACATCACAAGAATATCTTCCCTTGCCAGGCATGGAGGGAAGAAGCGCCTTGATTTCCTTATCCATCCCTCCATCACACCCAAAATCAATCTCAGCACATGCCTCCTTTATATCCTGAACAAGAGGCATGTGCATAAAGGGTCTGCCGGTCATATACTGTACCTTCCACTGTTGTACCAAATAGAAACCGGTTTTGGACTGGGGCTGCACGATGAAAGCTTACGTTTTCCTATACTCCAACATATATTCTTTTATGGTCTGCATCATTAGCATTCTGGATGTATGAGAATGTTATGAATGTGAGAATACGGGCGAATAGGGGTACGGTGCAAAGTTAGCATGACACCCTCCTCCTTCCTCTCCATGCAACGTCTTCCATTTGTTGTGGTCTACTTTATGATTAAAGTGGCAACAATAATCAATTGAGGTCTTTCTCTAAGTGGCATATACAGGATTTTGGAAAATTATCTCAAGTCGTGTCATTTTGAATGGCAGTGTTCTGAAATGGCAAACGTGACTCTACAGTGGGTACGGAAAGTTTTCAGACCCCCTTAAATTTTTCACACTTTGTTATATTGCAGCCATTTGTTAAAATCCATCCATCCATCCATTGTCAACACCGCTTATCCTGGTTAGGGTCGCGGGGCGCTGGAGCCTATCCCAGCTGACTTCGGGCGAAAGGCGGACTACACCCTGAACTAGTCCCCAGTCAGTCGCAGGGCACATATAGACACGGACAACCATTCGCACTCACATTCACACCGTCACTGAGTGGGAACTGATCCCACGCTGCCCGCACCAAAGTCAGGCGAGTGCACCACTACACCATCAGTGACTCCCATTTGTTAAAATCATTGAAGTTATTTTGTTTTCCTCATTAATGTACGCACACCAACCCATATTGACAGAAAAAAAATTGTTGGAATGTTTGCTGATTTATTAAAAAAGAAAAACTGAAATATCACACTGCCATAAGTATTCATAGCCTTTGCTGTGACACTCATATATTTAACTCAGGTGCTGTCCATTTCTTCTGATCATCCTTAAAATGGTTCTACTCCTTCATTGGAATACAGCTGTGTTTGAGTATACTGATTGGACTTGATTAGGAAAGCCACACCCTATCTATATAAGACCTTAGAGCTCACAGTGCATGTCAGAGCAAATGAGAATCATGAGCTCAAAGGAACTGCCTGAAGAGCTCAGAGACAGAATTGTGGCAAGGCACAGATCTGGCCATGGTTACAAAAACATTTCTGCTGCACTTAAGGTTCCTAAGAGCACAGTGGCCTACATAATCTTAAAATGGAAGATGTTTGGGACGATCAGAACCGTCTGGTGCCATTAATGTGTAAACAAATTAACTTAAATGATTTTAGCAAATGGTTGCAATATAAAAAAGAGTGAAAATTTTCCGGGTGTACGAAGGCTTTCCGTACTCACTGTATGTCAGGTGGTTGTCTTATGTGGAGAACCTGGTTCAGTGCATTTTAAAAAGTGTCCATTTGAATTGCAAAATGTGTGTAAAGCAGAAAATGTGCTTCGAGTTTTAGAGACAGAAGAGGCTTTGCTCTGAATAATTGTGCTATGCATTTCATTTATGTGTGTTAATAATTGGATAAGACTGTAAGAATAGCAAATGAAGTGGGTGAACTTCTGAGGGAGCCTACTCTTAACACTTAACAGGCAAACAGGACATTATATTACAGTTTACATAAAACATATTTCTTTATTTCAGTGACAGTGGCTTGGGGCTCAAAGCTAAAACTTTTCATGCTTGAGCTGGCCATCTAACGAAAGACTAAAAAGAAATTCTGCAAACTGGAAGAAGGCACTGAGGAGAAAACATAACAACCAGGTCAGTGGTACACAGTAGAAAGATATACGAAAGTGTGTACAGTTACCCTAAATTAACAGTGCAACTTTGTCAGATCTATGCTTCGAAAGGCATTTGTGTTGTTTGTGAGATTTGTGTGCGTGTGTGCGCGTGCGTGCGTGTGTGTGTGTGTGTGTGTGTGTGTGTAAAGGGCATTCACCCACATTAGCCAGGTCACTGGCTGTCTCATGGAGTGCCTGAGGATACACTCTTAGTTTATCTGACTGGCTTAGCATAGCTGCACACAACAGCACAGGTCTTCCAAAGCAAAGGTAGTCCTACTAGAGGGGACAAAATGCTCTGTGGCTAATACTGTAGCAGCTTTTCAGTAAACAGCATCGTGAGCATCAGTTGTGCAAATGTGTGACGTGACCATGAAAAAGAATCTGAGCACTTGCTAGCTGTTTGTAAGATGTGTGATTTAATACAATGCTCAATGCTGTCTGATTCTTTTATTATTAAAAAAAGCTTATCAAAGCCAATCTTGGCATAAAACTAAAGAAATTGACAAAAAATACAGGTCATAAACAGGAGGTAGGCAGACAAAAGCCATCATGCTGTCTTATAGACTAATTGAAATACCATTCATGTTCATGTTCCGCTGTCGATGTGAGAAGATTTGAGTGTTTAGAGAACATTTTCCATTAAAAAAAATCTCTCACTGAGAATGAAAGTAAAGTGTCTCCAGCTTTATTAGTGTTACATATCTATTATATTAATTACAGGAACGATAGCAAAACATCAGCGCTTTTAACTGGTGACATCAAATATTTCTAATTGCTGTTCCATCTGAACCATTGTAGGCATAATGTTTTGAACAAAATATAGATGGCACACAGTTTTCTTTCTTACACAATACTGTATAACTTTTATTAATGGCTGAGAAAATCATGGTCACACATTTAATGTACTCAGCTCAAAAGTTAAGAAACGGAATCATCACACTCATGCTGAATCTCTGGCTCAATCCTGTCTGAAGAGTTTTTTTTTTAATTAGGTTTGTGAATAGTCATTTTCTTTTAAAAAAAAATCAACAGCTTTCCTACCTTCCCTTTGTTTGACCTCATTAAAAGTAAATTTTCCTATAAATCCCATGCATATTGGTATTTATTTAATTTAATTCCCCAATGACCCTTTTCTCTTAAATATTCATCAGCAATTACAATATTTCCAGCGCTTTCTTATGCAGAAGCTTGTTTTTTCCCCACTATCAGGCAGGCTTACTCCAAGATGCCCTCTGAAAATCAGTTCATCTAATGCATCATAAAAAACGTGAAAATTTCATTATATAGTTGCTGACAGACTCAGAATGAGCATTTCTGAATACAGATGCAGAATGTAGAAACATGTTAATATTTCATTCTTGCGCGTGCAAGTCCAAGGTGTGCGCAGCTGTCTTTCCTGTGGCAACAAAGGCGCTTTCCATTAGTGTTGTGAACGCAAATTCATTTGTAGAGTAAAAAATACATAAAAATAGGCACCGAAATGAACGCACAAAAAAAAACATTATTACATGGAAAGTCCGTGTGTGTCTGCATGTGCGTGTGCGTGTGTGCGTGCGTGCGTGTGTGTGTGTGTGTGTGTGTGTGTGTGTGCGCGTGTGCACATGTGTACATTGAGTGCGTGGCTGAGTATCTGTGGGCACAACAGATGGCCTAGACCTGTCCTCTGGGCTTTCTGCTTTTTTTAACTTTGAGTCTGTAATGTTAAATATTTATACATCAAATTTAACCGAACCAAATTTTAACCTCAAATTCATGCAGAAAATAACAGTTATATATTTACAATATACTTAAACCTCAGACCCCTAAAACCATGTAGTAAGAGTCATGAAAAAATAATAAAAATCATTCAATATAACAAATGTTAATAATTAACAATGAAAACTTTGGTCACGTAACCATTGGTAACAGGGAGCATCATAGCAATTACTGTTGTTTTATTGTTCTTATATTAGGCTTGTTAGAGGTCTTCACAACCAGGGCTAAATCATCCAACAGTAAAAGTAGTGTGGATAAATATAGAAACGTTTGAATGTGAACATTTTCAGGTTCAAAGTCTTGCCAGAAAAAAATATTTGTTTCTTTCTAAAAATATACATATATAGATATCTTTTTGGTTGACCTTTGAAAGCCACATTGGTAAGTAAGAACTCCGCCTGAGCTAGTTAAATGCTTTCTATGTATTTGCTTGTTCAGAATTCAACAGGACATTTTCAATTGTGTGGTATGATACATTGTAGTGGCTTTACTGTTATAGTTTTTATTTGTTAGTGTACAGTAGATGTCTGCATGCTGATGCTTGACACTTTGAAAATGTATGATGGTATCAATATACTGTAACTAATGAGTGTTGCAATTATTTTGTCTCTGCACTCAGTTGTTCGGTCTTTGTCGAGACCAGTTGGGTGAGGATGTTTACATGAAACACATCTTGATTTTCATATATGAATACATTTATGCAAAGGTTAATGAATATCGATAACAGGAGCCGTAATTAACAGTATAGCCAGTTGTCATTTAATGTAGCTGTACGCTTAACTACTATGACAAGACGTGTCTAATCGGAAACAAATTATGAATCTTTAAACTGTGATGCATAATTAAAATACAGTTTGGGTAATACCAAGACATTGAAATGACAGCATTGGTTGAACGAAATAATCTTAATGATAATTTAAAGGGAAAATATTTTGCCAAACCAACTTTTTCTAGTATTTGGGATATAATATTGTCTCTATGGTGCCTCAGTAAACATGTGAAATATGAATTAAAATCGTCCACGCATTCCTGAATTCCTGATGTTTTTCTGCCGAGAGGCCTGAAATCAGGTCATTAGAATTTTTTGAGCTTATCTGCGTCACTAGCGGCGATCCTCGCATTCCCTTTTGGGTCTCCAGCCAGCGCTGTCAACATAACAAACACGTGTTCTCGCAAAGTGAGTCTTCTACACGGAGGCAATCAATCAGAGGAAAGGGGGCGGTCTTTGCCAAATATGGACAAAGTGGATACAAAACTGTGTCAAACAGAAGTAGCTGTCAGAGGGGCCTTTTCTGGACACTCGTATGACAAAACCAAGGTGTTTTAAAAAAAAATTGAAATAGACACTTTTATAGTAAGTCAATGTATCAGAGTCACTCTAAGGAGGTCTAAATAGCCAAAACACGGGACCTTTAAAGCAGTTTTGCTAATAGGTCGCCTTGTCTGAAGTTGGATTCTTTAAGTATTAACTTGTTGACTACAAACAGAAATTGAAATGTACGCCTATCTGACATATCGCACATCTGAATCTATATACAGTATTTGGGAATGACTTTATAGTTTACTTAAACAAAAGCTTAAGCGTTATTCTAACCAAATTTGATGTCCCAAGATATAAAGACTGAAGTTGAAATATACATATACATTTGGCATGTGATGCAACATGTTGATTTTCAAGGGTCCCCTAAGTGTGGTCTATTAGCAAGATGCTTATGAAATATTTATATATAATATAGAACATATTCATTTGTATCTGTTTTGCTGTTTGAGGTATCAACAGAGATGAAAAACTGTGAATGAAAGCTTGTCATGCAATCAGAAAATTCACGACTGCTTGTTTGTCTAGACATGGCCAGTGTTTTTTTGTTGTTGTTGTTGTTGTTTTTTTTAACAGTATGTCTGAAGACAATCATCCAATAGCGCAGATATGCACAATGTTACTACTTTCATTGTAATGATGATAAAACACTCTTTTTCAAAAAGTTATTTTCACAAGCCAGAAAAGGAAACTTTCATTAAGGGAAGCAATTTGCAGGTTGCCCTGGTTATTTCTGTGGTTGATGTGTCAGCTTGTCCTCAGGTGTTAGATACACTGATGGCAATATAAAAGTGATGTGCTTCGCTGCGGAGATTCATGTGGGTCCAGATTGTATTATGTCTTCTCTGGTTTTAGTTTGTTGGTCGAGAAGAGAATGATGAGGATCAGATGAAGATTCATACCTGTCCTTCCTGTTCTTTTGGCATTTGCATTTTCTCTTCCCTTAAACGCACACAAATCATATCCACACTGACATGCACCATCAATGGGAAAGCTGGAACCTACTTGCAGATAGTCTTTGTTATCTTGTTGTGATGAGAAACCATACACAGATGCTTTAAGCCCTCTTATGTCAGACAATCCCCTGCAGTTCTGCTCATTTCCTTTGTAAACATCCTGCGTCTTTAAGTTACATTGCAGCATCATACTATCTTGATTTGTGTGACATTGTCTGAGTTTCAAACTTTGCCACCTCTGACAGTGCTCGGTGACTGCCTGACCGATCCAATCAAAGAGGCATGCAAACAAAATATAAACCATTATTCTATGACACTGAGCATCCACAGAGGGATCTTTTGCTGTTATGATGAGCTGTTGCCCACACTGACTTGTCGACACCCTCTTGTTCCACTTTGGTGTGTTTTATAGTTTGAACATGAAAAGGCATAAAGAGCAAATAACATGAATTCAATTATATCGGTCAGTTTGGTTAGAACTGAGCTACGGTCACGGCAAAGCAAGCTTAAGTAAACGTCATGATGTTCATCTCGACTTTGGTGGCTTTATGCAATGCAACTTTAAGGATGCAAAACTTCAGTCAAACTATCAGATATATAGAGAGGACATAAATATCTCATTTTGAGATATGTAATATAGATATGAAACCCAGTATTAGCTCAAGGATATTTACATGTTTACAGGAAATATACCTTATGCACACTATTATATGTACTCATAGTGTGTTTGAGTAAGCAGTTTCTCATATGTATGTGTATATGTAGACAAAGGCGAGCAGCAAGAGGTTGAGCATGATACCGATAACCCCGAGCACTGCCAGGAATCTCTCCTCGGGTGTGCTCAGGTATGGACACATTAGGTCCATGGAAAGGTTTTTAAAGGCTGCTAACTATAGCAACTCATATTATGCAAAAAAGGTGGAACTCATTAAGTTACAACTTTAAAGGAGAGGCACAAAGGTCCTTCAGTCAATAGTTCTTAGTGGCTATTTAGTCAATCTGCTAAATCTGTTTGGTCCGTTTGGGTAAATATTCATGTGGCAGTAAAACAAAGCCCACCCTATGAACAGTGTCATATAGTCTCGTATGAAAAATAGCACTGTAAAATCCACCATTGGATGGAGTCCCGTTTTCATAGAAATACCAAGTCATGAGCGCAGGTAGTCACTATCAGCAATGATTTGGCTTGAGGCGGTCTTAAAATGAAAAGTTCAATATGAGAAGGAAGGGAGACAAGATGCCTCATGCAACTCCTCTCTATTGTGACATTTGGCAGCTATTGTCAGTAAATGTGGAGTATTCTTACAGCAGTAAATTGATGCAGTTGGCGACAATCCAGCTGTACACACTGCCAAGGATCCTTCCATCTAAGCACATAATAACCTAACCCTCCAAGCACATTGAATACTTGAAGAGATGTATGGCAGTAAGGATGTTGGTTTGGCACCAATAGTTCTTGTTCAAGTCTGTCTGAAGGTCTTATGTGACTGAGGTGTAGATGTAAACGAATATGACCACTAAAAGATTGAGAATGGTTCCGATGATGCCCAGCACGGCTAAAATCCGCTCCTCTCGATCGTTCGTCGAGTCATCCTCTCTTGCATGAGTGCTGCAGATATAGTGGCTGCCGGGTATCATGGTTAACATCACAGAACCCCACCGCCACAGGGCACGATGCCTGGATAAGACACAGCAAATATGTGGGTGAGAAATGCATTCAGAATTAGTACATTAGTTCAACATATTGTTGCTGTCTCAGGACCACTACTTATCCAGCAATCTAATTTAATGAATAATGACTGCTTTAGACTGCTTTAGCACCAGAAATGTAAATCAATCTTTTCACTGTGTGTTATATGTACACGTTACGTTTAATTATGTAATTTTTTTCAGATTAAAGATCCATATTGGTCCAAGAGATGACATATTTTCACTGTCCAATGGAAACCTGATACCTGCAGTTAAGGATTATTTTGACTGTTTAATAAGTTTACTTGTGTTGTCTTGCATATACTCCTCTATGTATGGAGCTAAACAACAAGTGAAAACATGTTTTGTTATTGTGTTTATCATGAATTTATCCATTTGCTGCCAAACGCATTAGAACAGTCCTTGAAACCACATAAATCTGCATTAGACTAGCCTTTCGCCGTCACTTTGGCCTAATGAACCAAATGTCGAGCTTGGATAATACATGGTATTTTTTTTAGGAGAAAATTGCAAAATTGCACACTATGAATTAAAATTATTTGAATGTAAAATATCAATACACGTGAGCTTTGTGCAAACCTGTAGCAAGCAAGCAGTTTCATAACATACATTACAAATAGGATAAGTCTGCTTAATATTGGTGTGGCTTTATGAAACACTTAGCTGTGGATAAAAAAAAACCCTCTTTTTTTCCCTTATAAAAACTAATTGGATATACAAAATTTTTCGGTCATTTTGACAACGGCAATATTATAATAAGTCCTTTTTCAATACCACTTATGCTCTCACAAGGGTCGTGGGTGAGCCGGAGCTAAAAGTCAACTGGTTGGCAGCCAGTTCAGGGTGTACAAAACATTCACGCTGTCATTCACACCTAAGGGAAATTTCGACGGAGTCTGCAATTAACCTTCTATGCATGTTTTTCGAATGTGGAAGGAAGCCGGAGTATCCGGAAAAATCCCATGCAAGCACAGGAAGAACATGCACACTTCACACAGGAAGGCCAGAAGCCCAGGATTTGAACCCACAACCTCAGAACTATGAAGCGTAAGTGCAAACCAGTCGGACTGCCACTACTTCGCATGTGCGTCATCATGGAAGGCAGACAAGAGCGGCATTACCGGGAAGCTACTGAGGAGGTGTGGAGAGAAATACAAAGCTTCAAACCATGACATCCATCCATCCATTTTCTGAGCCGCTTCTCCTCACTAGGGTCGCGGGCGTGCTGGAGCCTATCCCAGCTGTCATCGGGCAGGAGGCGGGGTACACCCTGAACTGGTTGCCAGCCAATCGCAGGGCACATACAAACAAACAACCATTCGCACTCATCAGTCATGCCTACGGGCAATTTAGAGTCTCCAATTAATGCATGTTTTTGGGATGTGGGAGGAAACCGGAGTGCCCGGAGAAAACCCACGCAGGCACGGGGAGAACATGCAAACTCCACACAGGCGGGGACGGGGATTGAACCCCGCACCTCAGAACTGTGAGGCTGACGCTCTAACCAGTCGGCCACCGTGCCGCCTCAATAAAACCAATAACAAAAATATTTATTTTAAATTGGAACATAACCACTGCTTACCTTAAACATAAGAATATTCTACATTTAAGTAGATAAAATAAATAAATAAATAAATTTGAAAACCATGAAAAAAAATCTTAAGAAATGATGAATACAAATTCCTTGTTTTTTTTTGTTTTTTTTTTACTGTCAGTATATGCTAAGTACCTCATTTGCTTTCTCCACTTTTGAACTTCCTGATGCAACAAAAACTTAACGTTTTATTGACAGTCATGGTACCTGCTGTGCACTTCTTGGCCTCTGAGGGGTAGTGTGATGCACGCAATGAGATACACACTTGCAGTAACAAAGAAAGTAGAAGTCACAATTGAATGTTGTTATTATAACTAGTTTTTCACAGAGTTTGAAGAATATATGCCAGAAAGTGTTGTTGTATTGCCTGTTTGTATGTGTTTATACAGCATTTGTGTAACAATATTCTTTATTTTGAGAGATAAAAAATGCCGCAATTTCAATGCTAAATTTCGTTAGCTTGTCAGTAGGCTTTTTCTTTCATCGTGTCTTAGCTTTTTTGTGAACAAAACCGAAGAAAAAAACGAAGGCTGTGATATATTTGAACATACAATCGGTGCAATTATTTTGTTATGTGAGTTTAGCTTTACAGTGAACTTAAACTGGAGTGTCAATAAACGACTTTAATCAAGGATCCAGTTCGATCCGGTACTTGTTTTTTCTGACATCGGACCGATTTCCGATCTCAAAGATCGGATCAGGACACCCCTCATGCATATTTAGTAAATTTGTGTAAAAGGGGGTAAGTGAGTCAATGCACTTGCTTCAGAATGATTAATCAAACAGATGTTAAGGCTGCTACTCTGAATACGTCAGATTTTCAAAGACCAAACTCTCACTCTCCCTCATACTGTACATTTCCTCATCCCTTCTCCAGCATCTTCCCTCTTCAAGGTCATACATCTTAATGAGTGGAAGCTGTTCAAGCATAGTCAATTCAAGTTAATATTTGAATGCAGTCATTCCATTTCAGCAATTCATTACATCTTCTCCACAATTAAAGCACAGTGATACACTACCGATATAAGACAAATATAATTTGATGGTTTTATTCACTTTAATATATTTTAGGAATGCTTGGTACTGCATCAAATGACTATCATATGAAACACTAACATATTTTGAATCCCAAACTGTTGGAAGTATCTGTTAAAATTGTTATTGCATGATTTTCTGATTATACCTCTGTATAGTGTACCATATTAAACATTAAACATAAGTATATATTTATGGTACGTGGGATGTGCTAAGTGTAAAATAAAATCTGGTTTTCCCACTGAATGAGCAATGCAAGGCAGGCTGCCATGAAACTCATACTTAATATTCATCATAATTGCAGCAGATTGCTTCTCTGCGTTCACTGTCAAATTAATTCGTAGAGGGTGTGATATGAATTCCCTACAGATGGTTCCTCTGCAATGAAACGTGCATTACAGTCATAGTCAGAATGCATGCATTACAGTCAAAGTCAGAATCACTTTCAAGTTAATCTCAGTGTAATATCAAAACAGGCATATGAACCTGTGAGATGGAGACGGAGCGCATGCGAGGGCTAAGTAAATGTTGGTTACCATCCAAGCAGCTCAAATTGCCCAAAAAAGCAAAGCAAAAAAACTGCTTCAGGCTATTGCTGATGTCAGATAAGAGCCTTCAGTAAATAAGAGAATGAGATACATCACAGAGTGATGAGAATTGTGACCCTACACAAGTACTGCCTTAATGACACTGTATGTGTCACTGCATGAAGAATTGGAGAAATTGGTGCCTTCTGTTTTCACCAGTGGCGATGCAGCCTATTCCTAAGTAAATTTCAAAGAGGGTGCAGCTCACATTCTGAGTGGGATGTTAAGTATCCTCTTGTCTACACTAGCAATGCAGGTTTCGTTGACCTTTGAAAGATAAAAAATAATAATTTTCATGCTGTGCAACATCATTTCCAGTGAAGATGCCAAGTGGCAAACTCTTGTATGTCATCAGTCCACAATGCATTGCACATCAGCGGGATTGCAGCCCCAATGCCTGTAAAGAGTCATTAAAATCTATCTTTGGAGGATTTAAGATATTTATAACAAGTATATGTTGATGTGCAGAATGGTAGCCGAATTTTTAGTTTGTCTGCATGACAGTTCTGAGGTTTGGGGTTTGAATCTCTGCTCCGGGCTTCCTGTGTTTCGATGTTCTCCCAGTTTTTTCGTGGGTTTTCCCTGAGCACTCTGGCTTCCTCCCACAATCCGTAGCTGAGATAGGCTCCAACTCACATGTGACTTTAATGAGGACTGGCCTTATATAACCCCAATTCCAAAGAAGTTGTCCATCCATCCATTTTCTGAGCCGCATATCCTCACAATGGTCGCGGGAGTGCTGGAGCCTATTCCAGCTATCATCGGGCAGGAGGCAGGGTACAGCCTGAACTGGTTGCCAGCCAATCGCAGGGCACATATAAACAAACAACCATTCGCACTCACATTCACACCTACGGGCAATTTGGAGTCTTCAATTAACCTCCCATGGATGATTTTGGGATGTGGGAGGAAACTGGAGTGCCCGGAGAAAACCCACGCAGGCACGGGGAGAACATGCAAACTCCAAACAGGCGATTGAACCCCAGTCCCCAGAACTGTGAGACAGATTGTTAGATATATTGTAGAAGTTATCATTTATTTGCTTAGCTTGCATTAGTATTATGGACAATGTTTAGAAAGAAAGATGTCTCGCCTTCAAGAAGATGACACAGCAGGAATCATCTGAGAGAAGGACGTGGCCGGGACGTGGCAGGTGCCATGTTTTCACCTTGAAACCCTACCCTTAGTGTGTTGTGTCTTGTAGCTTAGTACGTTATGTCTTGTAAACTTAGAAACCTCCCTATTTTCAAATAAATGCAGGAGCGACGGGAGAGATTGTTTAGAGCGTGTTGAGAGGCTGTAATCTGAACAATCTCCCATGCGCCCTCCTCATGAGTAAAATGACCAACGTCTTCATTCCTTTTGTGTTTATTCATTATAATGTTTGGTGAGATAAATCCAACACAGATGCTCTAACCAGTCGGCCACTGTGCCACTTGGGACTTGTGTTAAACATAAATAAAAACAGACTACAATGATTTGCAAACCTATATTTAATTGAATACACTACAAAGACAATATATTTAATGTTCAAACTGATCACCTTTATTCTTTTTAGCAAAAAATCATTCACTTAGTATTTTATGGCTGCAACACATTCCAAAACAGCTCGGACAGGGTCATGTTTACCACTGTGTTACATCACCTTTTCTTTTAACAACATTCAATAAATGTTTGGAAACTGAGGACACTAATTGTTGTAGCTTTGTAGGTGGAATTCTTTCCCATTCTTGCTTGATGTACAGCTTCAGCTGTTCAACAGTCCGTGCTCTTCGTTGTCGTATTTTACACTTCATAATGCGCCACACATTTTCAATGGGAGACAGGTCTGGACTGCAGGCAGGCCAGTCTAGTACCCGCACTCTTTTACTACGAAGCCACGCTGTTGTAACACGTGCAGAATATGGTTTGGCATTGTCTTGATGAAATAAGCAGGGGCCTCCATGAAAAAGACTTTGCTTGGATGGCAGCATATGTTTCTCCAAAATCTGTATGTACCTTTCAGCATGAATGGTGCCTTCACAAATGTGTAATTTACCCATGCCATAGGCACTAACACAGCCCCATACCATCACAGATGCTGGCTTTTGAACTTTGCGTCCATAACAGTCTGGATGGTTCATTTCCTCTTTGACCCGGAGGACACTACGTCCACAATTTCCAAAAACAATTTGAAATGTGGACTCGTCGGACCACAGAACACTTTTACACTTTACATCAGTCCATCTTATATGAGCTCGGCCCAGAGAAGCCGGTGGCGTTTCTGGGTGTTGTTGTTGCCTTTTAAGTTTTAAGTTGCACTTACGGATGTAGCGCCGAGCTTTACTTACTGACATTGGTTTTCTGAAGTGTTTCTGAGCCCATGTGGTGATATCCTTTACACATTTATGTCGGTTTTTGATGCAGTGCCGCCTGAGGGATTGAAACAGAGAGTCCAGATTTTCTTTTAAACAAGCAGAATGGTCTTGCCCCAAAGTCAAACACCATGCAAGAGAAACCTAGCACTACTAAGAGGTCGCTCTCACGATCTGAAATACCCAGTTTATGTCGTAAGACTAATCATCCTACAAAGAAAACAAATTTCCCCTGCTTTTCATTATGAACATGTTTCCTGAGTGAAAGATAGAACTCCATGTGAGGTGATAACCCATTTCCAATTGGCTGTACCATCCACCCTCTGAGAACGCTGGCCTATTTTTTGCATTTGCTGACTCCCATCATATTTCAACATGATGAGGAAGACCACACATGCGCCTCTTCATCTCCAATTAAGAGAAACCGTTCCTGCACTCCCCAAAGCAGTGACCTTGTGACAATTGATAGTCCTAACACCTACTGGGAACATGTTGGAAGTGATGCTGAGCATATTGACACGGTTCTCTTCGGTTCGTTGTTTGAAGTAATTGATTGACAGTGTTATTGACTACAGAAAGTGATCAAAGCAATACTTTTACAGCTTTTGGATTTGATATATTACCTATTGTTCAGCCGTTGCAGAAATTAATAATGCACCGACAAGCACACACATATTGCTTTGTCTTAGGTTAAAGGCACAATAATCTGAGAAGAGGTGCACATTTGACCAAATAAAGCATCCATATACAGTAGATATAAAAAACATATTTCATGTGTCTCTTATCTTCTCGTTGGGCAGCTACAATGACACACAGAGTGATGGTGTAAGGACCTTATCCGTATGACACTTCCACAGAACGTTCCACAATCTCATTATGAGCACAACAAGCCAACACTGCGAGAGTATGAGGCTGGCGGCCATGAAGGGACTGTCACTTCTGCTCAGCCACAGCTTTGCTTCTCCCCCATGTTTGTGTGTATGCATGTGTCTGTGTGTGTTATTGCAGGGTAAGTATACAAGAGTGCATGAGAGGTTGAATGAGAATGGCAGAGTGAGTGTACATGCATGGACTGTATGTGTTTCAGCTAAGGGAGAAATAATGTATCCATATGCAGTGTTGTACCTGAATGAGTTCAATGAACGAAAGTTTATGAAGTAGTTCATATTTTATGCGAACATGAACTGAACTTAGTTCATTTCTGCCTGATGAACGTAATTGAAAATGCGCTCATTCTAGCGTCAAAGAACGGTTTTCGAACCAAAGTTCATTTTAATTCAAGCGTGCCAGGTTTTGGTAGGGACTTCAAGGACAAACCCGTCTGTACACACAATACGATCCTTCATATGTTGGCGGATAAACGCTGTATTTGGCAACCGATTCAGTTCGGCCAAAGCCGCCATTCATGAAAGGCACGTCGCAGCTGTGTGTGAACACGAGGCGTAAATGGGAGTGAATCCGTTTTTCTGTGGTTCTTTTGTAATACAGTATATAATTGTAAAAATGTATAACTAGGAAAATGATTTGTATAAAAATGCTTTAGTTAAAAGTGTACGATCACACTGTCATGATATGCAATTTATTTTGTTTTGTAATATAAGTATTAGGCTTGTCACGATAATTATTATATCAACTTATCATTCAATAAATAAAATGGATAAAGAGTTTTTCCGGATTCAATAAAAATGTCATTGTTGTAGGGAGCCGCCGTGCGGATCACACAGTGAGGCATGCAATAACGGACAGTTGTACAGCTGTGTCATTAGCCGCGAGTGATCTCATGTAACGGTGGCGGACAGGTACACTCTTGATTGTTTTGGCTCGGTCCAGTATTCCACAGCCTTGTTCCATGTGCAGCGCATAGATTCACACAACAGACACACTTAAGGAAAAGTTAAACGTTTGTTGTGTTCGCTAGCCTGGCCGCGAGCTAATGGGCAAGCCTGTGAGCTAAGGAGCTAGCGAGCTAAGGAGTAAAACAGCTTGCTCCACCACGGCAAAATCATTTAAAATGTCAGTGCCTCTCCGAGTTGTTGTGTGTGTTAGTCCACTATTAACACAAAGACAGGAACGTTAACTGTTTATTAAGGATAACCTCAGTGGCACACATTATTCAGCCAGTAGTTGACTACAGCGAAAGTCAATGTATACTTGATTGACAGGTGAAGGGCTCGTCCTCAGCGGGCCAACCACACAGTAGCCAGGTTTTTTGTCATTCCGATTGAAGATCTCTGGTCAACTGTTTACATGTGACTTGATCTATTCCGATTGGGTGTATACATGATATGTGCTACATTTAGTCAGAACAGCCGTTGTTGTAACGTTACGTCATTTATGAAATTGGAGGTCCATTGTCTATTCAGCAGAGTAGTTTTCATTCATTTTAAAAATTCATGATTAAAAACAACTTATATGTAGTTTAAAAACAAAGATCTCCGTCGCATTCGAGCTCCATCACACAACGCTACATGAGGAGGTAAAATGGCACAGCACACCAACATCAAAACCTTATCTTGATTGTGAAGCAAGGTGGAGGAAGCATCATGGGATAGGTGTGCTCTAGTTAGGGCCTGGAGAATTTTCTATCATCAATGAAAAAATGAATTAAATTTATTTTGCAGGAGAACTTGAGGCCATCTGTCCGACAGTTAAAGCTCAAAGGAAGATGTGTGTTGCAACAGGACAATCATCCAAAACACAAAAACAAATCAACAACAGAATGGCTTCAGAAGAAAAAAATGTAGTACATGTTCTGGAGTGGCCCAGTCAAAGTCCTGACCTCAACCCGATTGAGATGCTGTGGTATGGCCTCAAGAGAGCTATTGACACCAGACATCCTAGGAATCTTGCTGAACTGCAAGTTTTGTAAAGAGGAATGGCCCAAAATGTATCCAGATTGTTGTGCATTCCCGATCTGCAACTACAGGAAACGTTTGGTTGAGGTTATTGCTGCCAAAGGAGGGTCAACCAGTTATTAAGCCCTAATACTTTTTACATACATACTTTTTCCTCCCACTGCAACGACCAGTGACAGACAAAATGTTAGAAACATGTTACGGACCGTCCGTATTCTGTTACGGGGATCACTGAACGTTGATTCGTTACGGCCGTAGCACTGATTGTTCCAGATATTGGGAAAAACAAAATCCAGCGTCTGACATTACCGGCACGTCCACATTGAACAGCTGCTCGGTGCATGCTATTTTATTACACTCCCAGCTGCCAAGCCGCAGAGGCGTCCAGTGTCAACGCAATGTAAGTCACTGATCATCGCCTCCATGGTAGCAAATAAGATACACTTCTTACCACGCTTTTTACAAAAATATCACAAAGGGAGTACGAGGAATGGATCGGCGAAGACGATCTCAATGCCATGCTAATTGCTAAACTATTGTCATGCAGTCACAAAAGATCGTAATGATTTGGTGGTACAGTACACTTGTCACATCGGTCTGGCTGGAACCACATTTTCGGGCAGAGTAACCAACTTTGAGGAACAAAATAACAGGTCAAATAATACGCGTTTAGAGATATATATTTAAAATAATACATGTCCACACAGGACGCCCCGTCTGAACCGGAAATGAATTAGTATGTAACTGCACACATCACTTCAAAGCGTGGGCAGGTTAAAATTAAATTATTATTATTATTAATAAATATTTGCAAAATAAAATAAGACAACCTTTATTATTATCACAATAGGGAAATTTGCATCGTTTCAGCAGCAATTGTGGATATAGGAATTATAAATGTTATCTAAACAGCATGCAAGAGAAGACTCACAATACATTGCAGAAAATAGAAACCAAACGTATTGGCCATACATACACGATCCAATTCAATCTATCAGGAATGTTCTTTGTTTGTTTGCAAAATAGAGTGCTCAGTTTTTAATTATTAATCATTTAGACATTTGAGATGTGATTAATCTGTTTTAATAGACTAGACTAATATAGACTAACAGACCAGGGTTGAAAACATAATTGGCAAAATGCAAATTAATCTATAGACACAGATATTTTTGATGATGTAACATCAAAATCTCATATACTGGTACTTTGATTCAGTCTGCAACTGCGTCCTCCATTACAAGGTTCATGTAATAAAAACATTAAAATGACAAATATTGAAGCCAGAATTTATTAACTATTATTAATATGACTGTCACAAGGCAATGTTCTTGACAAAACTTTGAAAATATGGAAAAAATCTGGGACAAATTGAAGTGGTTGGCAGCTTTGCTTTTACAATTTTTCTTACATGAACCACAGGGTCTTTCACCTTTGACCTTGACCAACAACCTGAGGAAATGCTAATGTCATTTGTGTGTCTTAGACACACACACACACACACACACACACACACACAAACACGCGCAATTATGTGTACTCACCACACATTGTACCCAAGGGTGCAACCAGAAACTCTTTTCTTTCTTCTGTTTATCTGAGCATGATGTCAGTTTTTTTTCCAGTCCTTTTGCCTGTTGATTTCTTTCTCCTTTCTATTCTTCTCCTCCGGGTGCCCCCGCTCACCGCTGCTGTTCAGGTCCAGCCCTGTGGCTGGTGGGCAGCATCCATGCAACACATGCAGCTCCGGGTGTTAACGGATGGAGTTTGGTGGGGTAATGTTCAGAAACAGCTGGCTTCAAAGCTTGGCAGGCACACACAGGTCTACAGCATCACTCAAGCATGTTTAGCGGAGCTCCTCGATAGTCCTTGCATAAATTAACACAAAGCTGGTCTTTCTACGGTTTCAGGATTGGAGGCTGTGTATTGTCCTGCTTTATTTTGGTTGATGTGAAGAAAAAAAAATGTTTCCTTCCTCAAACTGTAAAAGTAGTCCAACTCTGGGCAAATTTTGAAAATAAGGCCAACTCTGATATTCAGTCCAAGAGGAATATCTATATTCAGTCCAAGAGGAAATTAAAAATTCTATATTTGGCAGTAATTAGTAACTCTTAGTGGATTTCAAAGCAGGTCAAGAGTCTATACAAAATGCAATTGTCTGTAAAAGCCAAGAATAGATTTATCTCACATAGAATAGATATGGCTGCAGTCCCCATGTAATTCTAATGGTCTCTCAAATGTTTATTTCCTCCTCTTGACAGTCACAGCTACAGTCCTTCTGCCAGTTGTCAATCCTCTCTCTTCATGACTGACCGTGCACCTCCAGCAGGCCACGTTGCGGCTAGTACGACATGGTCCTGTTTCAATTCGCTGCAAGACGTCAACATAACCTGGTGCACTTGCCAACTTGTCTAGCGTAAAAGTCCCACATAATGAAAGCAGTTTTCTTTTCTTTTCTGTTTTCCCTCTGTGGAGGAGGAAGCAAGTTGTTTCCAGAGTGGCCTGTCAGCATGAATATTTAACAGAAATCTCTTGCTGTGTCGTTGTCACAGTTAAAGTTTCCATGCTGTTCCCGGTGTGATGCACAGACTGATGTTTTCTCATCTGCAGCAATTGTATTCTGCATTCTTTTTTTTTCTTTAATTAATCTTCCTGCTTGGATTTTTGCTCTGTGGCCTGATTTGTTCCCCTTATGTCACATTTGTGGTCATTTTCTACAGTATATGTGACCCTTTCAATATACAGTTATCCAGTCTCCCCCTACAGCAAAACAGTCGGTTTTAAGTACCTTTCAGCCGGTCCTTCTGTCCTTTGCAGTCCTGATTCCAATGTCCATCAGGCAGCAAATCTTCAGTGACCCTTCCCTCATGCTAAACCCGTCAGATCCTAAACTCTCGTCCACTTCTCACCTTCCTCACCCTCCAGCAAGATGATTTACTTGGCCCACTGTCTCGAAGTCACTGGCTCTGGCTTGCGTCGTCCGTCTTCATCCCTGTCTGACGACTGTTCGCGTCTGTTAAGGTCTGCTCTATTTCTTTCCCTGTGTCTCTCTCATTTCCCCTCTATCTCTCTCTAGCCCCCCTCCTGCATACAAAACGCAGAGTATTCGAGCTGCTGTGAGTCATACTGCTCTCTCCTCCCTTTTCTTCCAGGAGCTAACAACTGCCCATTTTTCAAGTCTTCTCCTAAGAACTTGCCTAAAATGCTCCGTATGTTTTCTCATCCCATGCCACAGTGATGCCTGTGTATCCTGCCGAACCAGACAGATTGAGTCTAATGCAGGAAGAGAAAATTGTTTCTATTTGTCTTCTTGAGTCTGTCTGGTACATTATCGGAGGTCTCTTCCTCTCTGGTCCACTCTTCGAGTGTGAAAGTTCAGTAATACAAGTATTCCTTCAGTGACACGTCACTCTTGAGGGAAAACAGAGAAGACGATAGAGCAGTGATCAGCGCACTATGAACAGTACAGTAGAGAGACTCAAAATATATTAGAGTTGAAGGATGTGGAGATGAATAAAAGAAAAGAGAGCGATGCCCTCGGGATCTGTGGAAGTGACCCGTGTGCAGATATGGAGGGGAGTGAGAATTCAAGGCTGGAGGAGTCATGCTCGTGTGGGTGGAACGTCGAGGAGATTGTAAAATGGATAAGAAGGGAAGAGAGGAGGAGGAGCTTGCCTGCCAGTGGACGGAGAGAGATGGCTAGATCTACTGTATAAAGTTAGATGGGCGAGGGAGAGATGAAGACATATGCGAAGATTTATGAATGGATAGCTGAATGTCTTGACAGGTTGACTGGTTTTATGACATACAGCAAATCCAGAAAATACCTCCTCAGGCCTTTATTAGTTAAAAGTATTGAGCTAATTTAGTATTGGATCAATTTATTTCATATTTTACCTGAATGGGAATCCTGTTATATGGTCTTTTCGTCGTTGCTTCTCTCCAGCCTTCTGTCTGCTCTTGCAGCCCCAGTCTGTGCTATCTCTGAAATGCAGCATCCCTCTCCCCGCCTTCACTGCTGCCTCTTTTCAGCATTTCTCACTCCCTCACTTTCAACCCTACACATCCCATAGTCGACCTGGTCTGCCTCTATTTTCTCTCCCCTCTGTCTATCTTGTCCTCCATCACCTTTTTGTGTCTTGCATTACACCCACTGTCCTTTTTTCATCACAATACTGCCTCAACCTGTCTATACACACTTGGCTCACCCTTTTGGCTTGTTTATTCCACCCGCCCCTTCCTGGAAGCAAGGAAGCTTCTAGAATAGAAGTGACAGGCTCAGAAAGTGGAAAGCTTTCTGACCATGTGAAGACCATTCACAATCCCGCCACATGAATTATACACTCACAATACATTCACGTCGTAGTTTATGCATGTCCACGCAGATTAAACACAGGATGACAGTCAGTTGCTCCATCTAGCGGTAAATAAACAAAAGCATTTCAGGAAAATGTGCACAAATTGAGGAAAGTGTTTATGTACAGTGTGCATACCTGAGCAACGCGTATCCCACAAACACTGTGGATTCATCGATAATGAAAGCGGTTCCTGCAGCTGAGCCCACAGCTGTAAATCATTGAAAGAATCAACCAAGATACATAGACCCCATGTAGTGTGTGATCAGATGACACACGCATAAACGCACGCACACTGCAGCTGAGGGAAAGAAAAAAAATCCAATTTAAAATGCTGAGGAAAAAAAATCTAATTGAACATGGAACTAATGTTTGACAAAGAGTGATTGAATCATTCAACACATAAATGAAACATCAGCCCCATTTGGATTATATTGGGTTTATATGTGTGGGTGTGAGTGTATGCATGAGTGTTTTTGTGTATCTGTGTTTGCATTGTGTATTTCCATGTGTTGGTTAGAGCTGTGCCACAAGCCTGAAGCGTCACCCATTACTACCATCTGTGCAGCTGGGCCAACGTGTGTGCGTGTGTGTGTGTGCGTGTGTGTGCGTGTGTGTGTGTGTGTCCTAACTGAGTGACGTCTGACGAGAAATGCAATTTATGTGAATGAAAATGCAATCTCCATTTTATATCTTATCTCCTTTATCTCTTATTCCATTTCGAAGCATACATCTACAGTAAATTATATACAAACTTTGTTCCACCAATAATGTGACCTATAGCTGTACAACTCGATTCAAAATAAAAGTCAAGAGGGGAACTAAAAATAAACAACTGAGATAATGTGGCTGCATAAATGTGCAAACCCTCTGATAACTGGGGATTTTGCTGTGTACAGAATTAACCAATCACATTCTAACTCATGTTAAATGGGAGTCAGGTCACCATCAGTCAGTCACCTACCACCAATTTAAAGTGCCTATGATTACCCCAAATAAAGTTCAACTGTTCTGATAGGCTTATCTCGACTTTTTTTTTATGTTTGTTTTTGCTTTCAACCAGGGCAGGGGCCTAACAGTTTTGTCTTAACACTGACTGGTATATGGAATGGGTCATAATTTATTCCACCTTGTCTAAAGCCCCCAGTTCAGCTGAGTAAAAACAGTGCGAGGCCCCAATTTGAAGTTTGAAAAGCCACTGACGGCCACCAAAACCTAAACACCTGAGACTAGCTCAATAATGTCCAAATTTATAGTTTTCATAACCAGAACTACAGAATTAGTGTATGTGAACATGGCCATATAAAAATGCAAATTAATAAGCACTTTATTGAAACACTGAAAATTAATTTAACCATGTGGTTTATCTCTCAACAATAAATAACTTATTGAAATACAGTATAAAGAGAAAATATGATCATTAAATCAGACCAATTACTTTCTTACAGCTCATATTTCATAAAATGTTTTTTATACATTGCAATCAGTCACAGCTTTTATCATTCATAGAAATACGTGCTAAAAAACAAGTGTTGTTTATATTGTACTATGATGGATCGAAACAATACAATACTCGGTGTGCAAAGCAGTGAGCACAAATTCCAAGCAGAAACGAAGTATTTGGTTTGTTTCTAGCATTAAAATACTGTAACTAGCAATTAAGCAAACACACTGTACAGTAGGTATCAATAAATGATTTGTCTTAGCGTCAGTGGTCATATTCACACTGTTGTTGTCCCGCGTGAACAAAAAAACGAGCCATAGCAGCCTCAGCAGTTACACTATTTCCTTCATGGCCCATATAGTTTATTAGAATGATCAGTTTTCGGTCTGAAAGAGCTGTGGGTGATAAGAATAATGACAATAATCACTCTCTCTCATCATGCAGTCTCTCAACTCTTAAAAATAGAAATACTGCTCTGCTGGAATAATACAATGCAACACTTACATGCTAAATCTGCATTTAAAGGAGGACAAAGAGTGGAAAATTAATTCTAAAATCAAACGCATGCATCTGTATGAATATTCATTCACATAAATCCCTAAGCAGGAATCTGGGTCAATACACAATGCAGTTACAGATGACTGCACAGTGTTGGGGCTCTCCCATGTGTTGCTGTGTGGGACTGCAGGATATTTATTTGTCCAAGTCATATTGGCTTATGGGGACTGTACACTTTAATGTAATCAATGTATTTATTGAGTCCAAGTAGAATCTATTGTAACATCTGCTGCACTGTAGAAACTGAGCAGGGCATTGTTATACAGTACGCAGCGATCTCGTTTGTTGTGCGTCCAGTGTCTGAGACG
Organism: Phycodurus eques; assembly: GCF_024500275.1. Taxonomy (NCBI): domain Eukaryota; kingdom Metazoa; phylum Chordata; class Actinopteri; order Syngnathiformes; family Syngnathidae; genus Phycodurus; species Phycodurus eques. The sequence continues at coordinate 23,229,355 of NC_084531.1, forward strand.
CACACAAATGAGCAGGGACGCATAAAGCATGGTGAATCTGCGTCCACAGACGCACAGCATTGCTTACCCACGCGCGTGTGTGTGTGTGTGTTGCTGAAGTGCTTCTACAAATCCATCCATCCATCCATTTTCTGAGCCATTTCTCCTCACTCGGGTCACGGGCGTGCTGGAGCCTATCCCAGCTGTCATCGGGCAGGAGGCGGAGTACACCCTGAACTGGTTGCCAGCCAATCGCAGGGCACATACAAACAAACAACCATTCGCACTCACTGTCACACCTACGGGCAATTTAGAGTCTCCAATTAATGCATGTTTTTGTGATGTGGGAGGAAACCGGAGTGCCGGGAGAAAACCCACGCAGGCACGGGGAGAACATGCAAACTCCACACAGGCGGGGCCGGGGATTGAACCCGGGTCCTCAGAACTGTGAGGCTGACGCTCTAACCAGTCGTCCACCGTGCCACCGCTTCTATAAATCATTATCCACTAAAAGTACAAGTCTTGTCTTGGTGCTAGACAGTAGCCAATCACAAGAAGAGTTATTGTTCATAAATACGACTGAGACTTTTTTTCCGGGCTCTATAAATTGTCTTTGTTGTGTTAACCACCCGGCGCGCCGCTCACAAAAGGGGGGTCCAGTGTTTTTGTATCCATATTTCCCCTGCTGCTTCACCTGGTTTTTTTAACCTGGCTCACGCAATGAATTACTTCGTGAAAACATGATTACCAGAATAACACGCGGAACATCACTTGACGAAACCTGGAAAACAGGTTAGCAGACCTCCTGTGTATGCTGCAATAACGAGCATAACTATGTGTTGATGACATGATGGTTTGAAGCCAAACTTATTGAAATGTTGTTTTCTTTTTGGCTGGTGTCTTCAGTCCAAAGTTAAATACAGGTATATCATTTAAAAATATACAAATATGATATGCAGTATATAACCACAAATTAAGCCTAAACATTGTATATTGTCTTCTTTGGTGGCTTTGTGGGGATATCTTGTTATAAAAAAAAAATACTAGGGATGTTCCGATCTAACCTTTTCACTACCGGTCCAATACCGATATTGCAGCTGATACCCATATCGGTCCAATCAGATATCAGCATTAATCATACATACTTTACTTATTTTGTAGTATGGAATTTTAGAAAACGGTTGATGAATTGATATTACTCAAACAGAGATTATACTGGATATGAATTAAAGTTTTATGCTGGATTAATTTACAGTACTTTACAGGATCACTGCTGCCAGTAAAATACTGTAATTTTTACAGTAAGTTTTACAGTGCACAGTCTCAAGTGTAAAATGTATGTAGAATTTGTCTCAGCCCAAATTACTGTTTTCATTTTGTATTTTATCACATTTAATAACACTTTCAAACAAGCAAACACACAAGAAAAAAAGGATACGTTTTGCAGTTATATTTATTAACATAACAAACACTCTTTCTTCAAAGTGGAAAAAAAATACTTTAAAAATACAGAATGTCCAGCATTTTCATTTTCCTTGAATTTTGTTTTTTACTTTCAATACAATATAACATTAGAACATTTTCAAAGATTGACCAACTGAAAATATTTAGTAAAAACAATATATACAGTGGGTACGGAAAGTTGACAGACCCCCTTAAATTTTCTACTCTTTGTTATATTCCAGCCATTTGTTAAAATCATTTAAGTTATTTTTTTTCCTAATTAATGTACACACAGCACCCCATATTGACAGAAAAAAAACATAATTGTTGAAATCTTTGCTGATTTATTAAAAAAGAAAAACTGAAATATCGCACAGCCATAAGTATTTAGACCCTTTGCTGTGACACTGATATATTTAACTCGGGTGTTGTCCATTTCTTCCGATCATCCTTAAAATGGTTCTACACCTTCATTGGAGTCCAACTGTGTTTGATTATACTGACTGGATTTGATTAGGAAAGCCACACCCCTGTCTATATAAGACCTTACAGCTCACAGGTCATGTCAGAGCAAATGAGAATCATGAGGTCAAAGGAACTGCCTGAAGAGCTCAGAGACAGAATTGTGGCAAAGCAGAGATATGGCTCAGGTTACAAAAACAATTCTCCTGCACTTAAGGTTTCTAAGAGCACAGTGGCCTCAATAATCCTGAAATGGAAGACGTTTGGGACGATCAGAACCCTTCCTAGAGCTGGACGTCCGGCCACACTGAGCAATTGTGGGAAAAGAGCCTTGGTGAGAGAGGTAAAGAAGAACCCAAAGATCACTGTGGCTGAGCTCCAGAGATGCAGTCGGGAGAAGGGAGAAAGTTCTAGAAAGTCAACCATCACTGCAGCTCTCCACCAGTTGGGGCTTTATGGCAGAGTGGCCCGACGGAAGCCTCTCCTCAGTGCAAGACACATGAAAGCCCGCATGGAGTTTGCTAAAAAAAAAAAAAAAAAAAAAAAAAAACACCTGAAGGACTCCAAGATTGTGAGAAATAAGATTCTCTGGTCTGATGAGACCAGGATAGAAATTGTTGGCCTTAATTCTAAGTGGCATGTATGGAGAAAACCAGGCACTGCTAATCACCTGTCCAGTACAGTCCAACAGTGAAGCATGGTGGTGGCAGCATCATGCTGTGGGGGTGTTTTTCAGCTGCAGGGACAGGGAGACTGGTTGCAATCGAAGAAAATATGAATGTGGCCAAGTACAGGGATATCCTGGACGAAAAACTTCTCCAGAGTGCTCAGAACGTCAGACTGGGGCAAAGGTTCACCTTCAAAAAAGACAATGACCCTAAGCACACAGCTAAAATACCGAAGGAGTGGCTTCAGAACAACTCCGTGACTGTTTTTGAATGGCCCAGCCAGAGCCCTGTCTTAAACCCAATTGCACATCTCTGGAAAGACCTGAAAATGGCTGCCCACCAACATTCACCATCCAACCTGACAGAACTGGAGATGATCCCAAAATCCCGGTGTGAAAAACGTGTTGCATCATTCCCAAAAAGACTCATGGCTGTATTAGCTCAAAAGGGTGCTTCGACTAAATACTGAGCAAAGGGTCTGAATACTTATGGCTGTGTGATATTTCAGTTTTTCTTTTTTAGAGTCTGCAAAAAAATCAACAATTCTGCTTTTTTTCTGTCAATATGGGGTGCTGTGTGTACATTAATGTGGGGGGGAAATGAACTTAAATGATTTTCGCAAATGGCTGCAATATAAACAAGAGTGAACATTTTAAGGGGGTCTGAATACTTTCCGTACCCACTGTGTGTGTGTGTGTGTGTGTGTATGTATATATATATATATATATCATCCCAGATAGCATTTGACTGTAAACCATTGGTGGGCATTTTCCTACCCTATCTTTGAAGACATTTGAAAGCTATACCTTCAGATACACAGCTGCTGGTTAAAATGAATGCATTAATTTGTATTAATTACGACAATTATTGGTAACATATTTATCAGTCATTACCAGTACGGTATGAAGATGCCCTTGGAGCCCTTGTCAGCCAGTGTTGAGCAGTTAGGGCCAGCAAGTACGTCTCTGCTGGCCTCAGCACTATAAGAACTGACTAAATATTTGTTCCATGAAATTGTATGAATTTATTCCCAACAGTCTACTGTTTTTATTTAGTGGTGTTTCTCTTGGCTGCACTGCTGTCAGTTCATGATAATAGGTTTTTAATTTGTTGTCCAATCCGATTTCAGCCTCTGTGTGCTGCCATGTAAATCTGATTGGCTCAGAGCCTTCAGAATCAGTAGTGCTGGACTTAAACAATAGTAGTAAGGGGACTGCTTCTTTAGTCAATCAGATTTTGAGTTCATCCTCGCATCGAGTTGGCCCTCGATGATCTTGGGATTTTCCTGTGCTCAGATTGGATGGTCAGAACAAAACTTGCTGCAACCATCTTCAACTTGCAACACGTGTCTGGACTCATTTAATAAATGTGATGATCAGCATCTCTGGTGAGTATGATGTTTTCTTTAAATGTTTTGTAATTTGTCATGTTATTCGATAAATATTGATTGTGAAGTACTTCTAATTGTGTACATGCTACAGTTGCATGCTGTTGTAGTTTCTTTTTTAATAGTATTAATGGTTTCTCAAATTGCGAACTGGAAGTAGTGGCATTGAGAGGTGGATTAAGGTCCTTTAAGTCCCTGCTGAAGGCCCAGGTAGTACCAAATGGACAGCCTGCCACTGTTTTCAACACAGGGCCTGAGGATTGCTTATACATACGTCTAAAGAATCTTTCAAGGAAGTGGCTTATTTGTAATAACCTACAGTATATAATATTCATCTGGTAGCTACTAAAACTTAAAGCAGTTTTTTGACTCCTGTAGTATATCTAGAGTACTTTCCGTTGGTCCCGTTTCCCAATCATGCTAACCACAGATCACCCCCACATCCTCAGCGTGCGAACAGTTGTGCTTCCCAACTCTGGATCGCTTGCACTCAAGCAGCGACCTCTCCCTGCCCTCACACTCCACGTCATCCAAGTAGATCCTGACGCTGCGATCCGCCTGGCCCAGCCCGGCCCTCTTTATAATAGCTAGTGCTGTTGTGAAGCCGAGTTGTCGACACACTACCGTACCTGCCTTAGTGGTGAAAAGGTCGTCGCACACTGTCCCCCACTCCCCACGGATAAAGATCTCAACTCGGCCTCGGTCCGACAGACCATCTGAGCTTACCAGACGAACTGAGCCAACATGCATCCTCCCATTTCCTCTTACTCTTTTGTAACCATAACCTCTGCCTCCTTCCCTGGGACTCTTATTCACTTGGTTACCTTCCTGCCTCTCTGCGTTGTCTGTCTTCTCTCCTAACCCAAGCTTCTCCTCCTGTGTTTTTGTCTGAGTGGTATTTATCAGGGGTCTCTGGGGATTATAGGATGTGGGTTTTGGCCTCCAATATGGAGGTCGTGGGGTTGTCCACCTCCTTGGATGCTCAGGATAAGGTGCAGTGGTAAAAGCCTTATAGGTTTGCTTTGTGGACAGAGGAGGAGGAGGGTGTGGGAAGTTCAATGGTCGGGAAGCGGTAGTGGGGTGGGGTTGAGGGGGTCTCATGTGTCTTCTTGTTGAAGTGGCAGTTGGGGTTTGAATCCGAGAGGAGGAGGCTGCAGTGTTGACAGCCGTGCGATAACCTGAGGGAGAGACAGAATCACCCTCTTTACACAAATACTGGTAGTTTTAAAAGAAATGTTTGATCATTACTATCGCACCTCACTGAAGCCATTCAAATTAGCATAGCTGAAGGACACACGGAAACACAGACACACAAGGATCATTGTCCAAACTGAGGCTGATGCAGAAATATTTATTCCAAATAAATAATACCAATGTAATTGATTTAAATTATAGTGCAACTCTAAACAGAAAAAGGCACAATGTATAAGACCACAGCATGCTTGAGACTCTTGTACCAGCCAAAGAGTAGCACACTGTAAAAATGACAGCACAGAAATGAAAAGCGACATTTTTACTGAAACTGAATCGAAGGACAGCAACACCTACAACTACAGTATGTAAATCATAATGTTTCTGGCTACTTAACACTAATAAAAATAATATTAAATAACAAAAATACAAGCAATATCTCCTGTTCAGCAGAATTACATATATGTGATTGTCGGTGAGTTTTGTGCCAAAAAAGTGAAAAGCTGTTTAATATTAAATGTTTTTAAATCTGTTATTCTATATTACTATATCTCAGTTTAGCTAAGAGAAATTAAAATCATTCAATGATATATGAATCATGTAAAACTTATGTTCACTACATGATTTTAGAACAAACGCTGAACATTCTGTGCGATATGACCCGAGTCTGATATAATTAAACAGATTTGAGTCATGATAAATTTGAAATCTACCCTGAAACACATTAAATCACAACCATAAAATGGGGGAAAAAATGAAATATATTATTGAAAGAAAATGATCAGCGACATGGCCTAAAAAAAGCGCAAACTATTCAAATTAATTAACAATTTACTCTTTAAATGTATCCAATGAAGTGGCATCTGAGATTAATTCTTCTAGTTATTCGTTAGCGAGACAGACAGCAGCTGAGTTGCAATTGCAAACAACAAACATTTTCAAGTTTAAGAAGTAGCTCATGTTAAATAGCTAATAGCGTGTTAAAATGTAGAGTAACGTTAGAGTGGTGCAGAAGAAAACGCCTGGTGCGACACTGATGCGCACACCTCGACTGGTGGATTGAATGTTAGTCCTAACAGCGGACTTGTTTTGGTAGACGGAGGTACCAGAAAGCCTACCAGTGGGTGTAGCTTTGACCACAGTGGCTGCCAAGGTGGTGCGAGCCATTGTTGTTGGTGTTGTTCTTATTGTTGCCGTCTTTTTTTTTTTTCTTGTCGTTGCAGGTGTTGGTGGCGAGGGCGTGGCTTTTCTCGTTGTTGGTGGCAGTGTTGTAGTTTTTCTTGTTGTTTTTCTGGTTGGGGGGATTTTCCTTGTGATGGTTGTGGGAACAGGTGTGGTCGTTGGCTTCTTGTTGATTACTAATTCTGGCGAAAACAAAAGCAATCAAGGGTGACGCAGTTATCTCCTCGCGGATAAAATGTACATTCGTACTTGGAAAGACTGATTACACTACTTGCCTTATCAAGGTATCAGAGCTTCGATGTGTTTCCACTAAGCTATGCGGTACATCCATCCATCCATCCATCCATTTTCTGTACCGCGTATCCTCACTAGGGCCGCGGGCGTGCTGGAGCCTATCCCAGCTATCTTCGGGCGAGAGGCGGGGTGCACCCTGAACTGGTCGCCAGCCAATCGCAGGGCACAGAAACAAACAACCATTCACACTCACATTCACCCCTAAGGGCAATTTAGAGTGTCCAATAAACCTACCATCCATGTTTTTGGGATGTGGGAGGAAACCGGAGTACCCGGAGAAAACCCAAGCAGGCACGTTCTATAAAATTCAATTTGACGCATTGCAATTTAGATGAGTTTCCCCTCATCATATTGTGTGGTGTGTGAAGATGTGATGTTAAATGGTGCTCGCTGCATCAGGATCTTATATGGAGACATCATACCATATCAGCAAGATGCCATGTGATACACCAATTCTTTAAACTAAGAAAATAAATATGACACGATACAGTGCTGACAGTACCTGCAGTGGAAATACAACATTCCACCTATTAAATTAAATAAATGGTAAAATGGAAGCAGGCATACAATTATCTCTTGACTAATCAATTGATAACAGTCTACAGTCCAGTCACGAGCTTTTCTCCACTGCAACCAACGCCACACTGAAGGGTTACTTAATAGTGAGAGTGTTCCAATTCATCCTGAAACGAATATTGGGACCCTTTTGGAATAGAAACCTAATAAAACCAAAAAGTACTGCTTGTTAGAAACTGGGATTTTTAGATGAAACAGGTCCATTCAAATAAAACACATTGAAGGAGTTGATGCAAAAAAAGCAATATGTGAGTATTGAATGTTTAGCTTACCTTCTTTGGGATAGAAGTGAAAAAGTTTTCCCTTTATCTTTACTGGGGAGGGCTTGATGCTACATCTACCTGGTGGTGCTCGCCTATGAGAAAAAATAAAGACAATCGTAAACTATTAATGTTGTTTGAGGTTTCATAGTTGTTGTTTTTTTTGGGGTGGTATTAATTGAGTAATTTTAATTAAATCTGTCATTGAAGTTCATTACTGGATTATTTTTTTGTAATTTGTTTGAGGCATATATTGCAGTTGATTAACCTGAGATATTTATTTTGAAACCAAACAGATACAGTTTTCTATTATATGCGTTGAAGGCAATGTGGTCACAGAATCACAGCTGATCTCTTGTTGAGCCATATACAGTAACTAATAAATACACTCCACATGCCTGAAAGTGCGACGGACGTTGTGTGACAGTGCGTACCTGGAGGGATCCACTACTTTATAGATAAATCCTGCTCTGGCAGTTGCACTTGGGGCACCCGAGGCAAGAAAATACAATTCACCTTAAACGATAGGACAGAGTGAGACAAAAATAAGATAAAACTTTCAAAGCAGAAAAAAATCAGTACAACAATGGATTTACTGTTTGTATCCCCATGGATTTGTTGTTAGATTATTTATTAATCCAGTTACAGTTAACACGATGTACTAAATAATATTATTTACAGAGGTGGGACCGAGTTATTGCTTTGCAAGTCACAAGTACGTCTCAAGTCTTTTGAGTCTTTAAGTTAGCGGTGGGAACTGCATCAGGGATCATTTCTGAGCCCCTTCCTCTTTGCTGTGGTGATGAATACGCTGACAGATCATGATAGACTGGATTTTACATGGATGATGATGGTCCTCACCCGAAATAGAAAATGATGAAGCGCTGAGGCAACGCCTAACGGGACAAGCCGAAAGGAAAAGAAGAAGAAGAAATTATAGCGTCGGAAGCAAATGTTTTCACCCAAACTGAGAGAGACGACAGTGTAGTCCGTGTGACATAAGAGGACGTTTTTTTTTTTTTTTTTTTTAAAGATATTTGATGAATACATGGCGGCATAGTGAGCGACTCATTGGCACATCTGACTCAGGTTGGGAGTTGGAATCTGTTTTCTGGCCTTCTTGGGTGTGAATGTGTGTGTGAATGGTTGTTTGCCTGACTGTTCAGGGTGTACCCCGCCTCTAGCCCAAAGTCATCTGGGATAGGCTCCAGCTCACCCATGACCCGAATGAGGATATGAAGTAGAAAATGGATGGATGAAAAATCTCGTTGTTTTGGCATTGCAAAGCAGTCCCTCAAAGTGAATAGAAAATCGGTTCCTATGTCTGAACTGTTCAACAACATTTAACAGTCAAAATAAATCGTGTTATTACTTTGATATACACTATAAGAATCAGCCCTTAAAGTGTAAAGATCATTCGACTTTTAATGCCCAGGAGAGCATTGAAAAGAAACATCGATCTGATGGTATGACCTTTGAGTTTGACATCTTTGCGCAAATAGCTTTTAAAATCGATAGCAATTTTTTGTTGCTCATGGGTGTTAATTGTGATTGGTAGAGAGCTGATGATAAAAAAAAAAATCAATCATTGTGTGACGGATTGGTCCAAATGGCATTGCTTCATAGGGCTAAACCATAAGAAAAATCTACTTTAATTTATAATCTAGTGTACACCTCCACTACATTTACACAGTCCTCAAATAACCAGAAACTAATTTATGTACCCTCACTGTGTTAGAGAGTACTTACCTGCCTCATCCTCAGCAAAAGAGATGATGTATTTATAGTAGCTGTTGATGAGTTTGGGGAACCTGCAGGTCTGGCCTCTTCCCATACAGACCTCATTGTACTCCCATTCACCTGTTGTCACATTCTCCTTCAGAGACATCAGACGCCTAGAAAACAACAATACTAACAATTAATGCTTTAACACACACATTAAACTAGAGTGGCTTTATCCTAGGCGCTGCAGATACATTTTTGCATGAGAGCAAGGCTGAAGTGCGCACCCGCTCATGAAGTCCCCAAAGATGTAGAGTCCGTTTAGATTGGGCATCTGGCAACCTCTGTAGATGTATCCTCCTGTCACTGATTTGCCCAACTTATGGGGGTAGGCAAAGATAGGCAAGATGTCATCTACGTAACAAAGATCACATCTGTCATTATAGAATAGAATAGAATAGAATAGCTAGACCTTGTATACACTGACATACAAAGAGCAATGAATTTGCATAGAATGAAAAGTCACGTGGAATCACAACCCTGAAAATTATTGTTGCTCTGTTTTGTTTGTTTATTATATAGTTTATAAATACATCAATTTTCTATACCACTTGAATTCATTAAGGTCGCTGAGAGGTGACAAGACAACTATGCACACTCACGTAAGGACAATTTAGTCTTCAATTAACCTCACATGCATGTTGGTGGGAGGACGCCCATGCAAGCGCGGGAAGAACTGCCCTATATAGTGTAGTTTAGAATTTCAGGTGTGTGTAACCTCCAGATTACAGTAGGTTTAGATACAGCAATCTTAATTTATTAATAATGGGTAGGAAGCTATTTATTTTTCTTCTTGTTTTGTAGACTAAATCAATTGAATAATTTTGAGTGTTTTAAAGAGCGCTGTATTTGGTGACAATGGAAAACTTCTCTGGTTTGCAGCAGCTTTCTGTGCAGTACTGTTCAAGTAAAATGTAAAAATTGAAATAAAGTCTCCTCACCCAGCGAAGAGTTACGGCAGAGTTTGCGGTCATAGCAGCTGAAGCCTTCTTTTGCCCTCCATCCATAATTGCCTCCTGTAAACACATGGAAACATGAATGGAACATCTTGTAGAAAATTATATTTTGTTCCTTCACAATGCAAAAAACTTGCCTGTATAACTGATGGCTTTTTATAAACATAAAACGTAAATTTTTGCTTTGCAGGTAGATATTTCCCTTGGGTAACAATATGCCAATATACATATGACATACCCGATTGGAAAGCCTGTTTATTTTCTATTAGTTAGGAACATACTTTTCTGGGATGAGCAGCACACTTTAGAAGGTGCATTGCACCCGTACAAAATGTGCCAAATCTTTACAAGGTACTGACAATCAGGTGCCTAAATATACTGTGATGGTGTCGGCCAGCATCTACATCACTGGAATTACGAAGCTCATTGAATTGATCTCAATGCACAGAGCTATAAAGATGTGATTCTGCAGTCAGTGGCAATGCCATATTTCCACAGTCTGTGGCCAAACTCCATCTTTCAAGATGACAGTGCACATCCCCACAGAGCGGTGTTTATCAGGAACTACCTGTAAAATTTGAGAGTAGAAGGAATGGTGTGGCCAACAGCCCTGACTTTGACCTACTAAACACTCTTCAGCTTGGGTTTGCGGTTCGTGCTTGAGTGACCAGCCCAACCCCAATACCACCACACAAAAGTGTGTAACCAGGCTGGTCACCGCTATGAGGAGGAGGAGGTGCCATGCTGTTTGGAGCTGCATATGGTTCGTCGTCATTAAATTGGAAACTAACTGGCTTTCCAAAAGTATAAACTATATTAGCAAGACGAATTGTTACAACAGGGAACAAATCTACCAAACACCGGCATCATGAAGTGCTCTATTCCAGACTGTTACATTTTGGGGGGTGGGGGGGGGGCCTCTCAGCGGTTCAGCATTAAAAAAAAAGAAATGAGGAATTTCAAACCCACATTTGTGTCAGCTCACTGGGTTTCTCTGTAAGTAAAAAATTAATCAAGAATAACATTTATCCACTAAAATTATTTTTCTGTTCAGCACATTATAATTTGACATATTGATAGAATATGCTTTACTAGTATTTAGTTTTTTGTAAAACTGTGCATAAAAAATAATTAACAATAACTATTATTACAGCATTAAAATGTTTTGCATATCTTATCTATGTTGTTAATTTAGGCTAGTGGCTTAAACCTTTAATTGGGTGTTCTGGTCTAAGATAATTTTTTTTCCAAAGAACTCTATATGCAATCACTTTTTTTTTTAGACAAAGCTCTGATTTGGATAACAGTGGAGAAAAAAAAAAGAATAATAATTTAAAAGTACCTTTAAGAATAAGGTCTATTTCCTCATATTTGTTCTGTCCTACATCACCACAGAACATCCTTCCTCGACCAAAGCCTGTCTTCGGGTCTCCACGATCAATCGAGCAACGCCACATGTTGCGTACACCATAAGCGTAAATCTCTGCAAGGGGAAATTTACGCATATAAATGCATTGTGTTACAAATGAACGACAACCTTGATATCATTTCAGGAGTAAAGACACATTTCCCAATCAATGTATTCATCAAAATGTATGTAAAATCAGTATAAGACTGTAAAGGATGTACCTGGGAGGCTCTCCTTCTCGTCCAGGAATGGGTTGTCTGAAGGGATGCTGTAAGGTGCACCATCATCGTTGTTGTTAATATCAACGCGTAGCACCTTGCCAAGGAGGGTTGATCTACAAAAGTGATACTTTAAGAGTGAGAAATACAGAATGTGGCTTCATGATGTCTTTTTCCACAAAACATGCTTGTGATCCCTTGCGTTAAACCGCCTCGGCAACAATCAACCCAGTCAAACTGACACATTGGGAGCCTGATCTTCGTCCCTCTTGGATTTAATTAGTAATTGGTATAAATAGACTGCAGCTATCACTTCAAGTAGCCTTTTCTCTCTCCCCAAACTCCCCTCCTCACAACCTTCCAAATACCAAAGTGTGGCAGCCCGCAATGTGTAATGTCAATATTAGACTTGGAGAAGTGTGTGAGTTAAACTGCGTCTCAACACAAACACTCGGAGAAAGGTAAACTGGAGCTGTCTGGAGAGGAGGTTTCAGGTTGCAATCACTGAACCACTAAAAAGATGCTAAATTATTATTTATTTATCCGTGGGTTTCATCAGCAATACACGACTAATACAGGAGATTACATGACATGAAGATGGAATGTCTATGTATGTCAAACTAGCAATATTTAAATCGTGAGTCGTGATGTACTTGTTTTGGTTGCTATTTATGATGAAATTATGTGACATTCTTTAAGTACGAGCAGATGACTCATAGCCACATTGCCTGCTTTTGCCTGGAGACTTTGGCTTAATCATAATGATAGCTAATAGCATTCATTGGTTTTTAAATTGCATACTGTAACATATATAAATGAAAACAGCCCGAGGATACAGCCATCCATCCATTTATTGTACCGCTTATCCTCACGAGGGTCGCGGGCGTGCTGGAGCCTATCCCAGCTATCTTGCCAGAGGCGGGGTCCACCCTGAGTTGGTCACCAGCCAATCGCAGGGCACATATAAACAAACAACCATTCGCACTCACATTCAATCTCCAATTAACCTACCATGCATGTTTTGGGGATATGGGAGGAAAGCGGAGTACCCGGAGAAAACCCAAACAGACACGGGGAGAACATGCAAACTGCACACAGGCTAGGCCGGATTTGAACCCGGGTCCTCAGAACTGTGAGGCAGATGTGCTAACCAGTCGACCACCGTGACGCCCCCTCGGATACTATTGTACATTTATTGAAAAGGTCAGGCTTTTATGGGATTTCTGAGGTAAGTAACAATGTTAATCAAAACAGTAAAGGCAATAATGTCGTCAGTAATTTTAAGAAATCCCTATAATATAAGATTGGGTACCATAAATGTCCCCTGACATCGGTTTCATGCACTTGTATGAAATCGCCAAGGTTAATGGTGTTAATATTTTTTTTATTGCTACAACACCCACCCCCCACCCCTCTTACAGATGGAGACAACTTTGAGATTTATGGTTATTTTCATCAGTCTGTTGGTGAAAACCTTGATGAAGTAAATGTAATTATTTACTGTAATTATGTCCTAAATGGGTTTTACAGCACGGAGTTGAGTCCCGGCCAGTGCCACAATACCCAGCCACTGCAAGCCTCAAGACCGTAAAAAAGAAAAAAATTGGTAGGTTGTGTCCGGAAGGCCATCGGTTGTAAAAACTGTGCAAAACAAATCATGCAAGTAGGTCTCACTGTGGCGGCCCCTGACAAGCCAAAAGTCGCAACAACAACCAAATGGGCTTCACTTGAATCACTTTCTACTTTCAACCAACCAACCAACCATTTTCAACACCGCTTATTCTGGTTAGGGTCGCGGGACGCTGGAGCCTATCCCAGCTGACTTCAGGCGAAAGGCTGACTACACCCTGAACTGGTCGCCAGTCAGTCGCAGGGCACATATAGACACGGACAACCATTCGCACTCACATTCACAACGTCACTGAGTGGGAACTGAACCCACGCTGCCTGCACCAAAGTCAGACGAGTGTACCACTACACCATCAGTGACTATTTTCTACTTTCAACGCTCTCAAATGCGTTTACACTGTCACCTCGATCATCCAGTGACACAGTGATTCATGGAATGCGTAATTGTGAAAGGAAAGTAACAGCTCTTGCCAACACTAATGATGCAGCACCAGGAACAACTGGAGGCTCGGTATTTTGCTGAAGGCTAGTTCCACACGGGGCAACTGGGTTGAGAGACGACCACTCTACCACCCGTGTCAAAAGAGTATCCGGACAAATACAGTAATATTCCCGATTATCTGACACATCCCGCATATGACAACAAATTATGTAATTTTAAACAATGATTGCATGGGCAGCTATTTGGAGAAATTAAAAAAGAGCATACACTGGTGCCCTTATTTTTATACTTTCAGTTCACTCAGCGACCACGCTCGTAATTCAAAACACTTGCATTTCACATCATCTTTCCCTACTGAAATGAATGGAAAGGCCATTATACTTAAGAGAATAAGATATAAATGAGAAAAAATAGCACTCTATAGTACTGTACTTTATTTTTTTTTAAATACAGTAAAAACATGAAGTGTAATGAATTAAACAGTTTGTGCATCATGATTAATTCAGTCTATGGCTCCCTCCTGTGTGCACACTTTTGCCACCAAGGGACAGTAAAAGATAGGCATACGGATGCACACAAAGGTGATTATCACAACTGCTCAGTAGGCTGCAGTAATATTAGTCATTTTTCACAGAGCATAAAAAATATATGCCTGTGAGTGTCTTTCTCCATGTGTTGCAACACCATTTGTGTTCAAATAGCCGTTGGTTAAAGGATTATAACACCGCAACATTGATCCTATTTCTTAGCCCGTCTGTAGCATTTTGCTTAGTGTGTTAGCATTAAGACAGTGGACTTTCCTAAGGCAAAGTTATGTGGCTGTTTTAAATATACAATATGTAATTCTCCCGATAGATAGACAGACAAACAGACCCACAATCAGTATTCTCAGCCTTCAGTCAACATCTTTCACAAGTTATTTACATGCGATTAATAACTGTAATTGTATAGATGACAAACAATTCAGGAAGACGTTTTCCCTTGCCCGGACGGGGGTCACCGGGGCCCCCCTTTGGAGCCAGGCCTGGAGGTGTGGCTCGAAGGCGAGTGCCTGGTGGCCGGGCCTGCACCCATGGGGCCCGGCCGGGCACAGCCCGAAAGGATAACGTCGGTCCCCCTTCCCATGGGCTCAACACCTGTGGGAGGGGCTATAGGGGTCGGGTGCAGTGTGAGCTGGGCGGTGGCCGAAGGCGGGGACCTTGGCGATCCGATCCCCGGCTACAGAAGCTGGCTTTAAGGACGTGGAATGTCACCTCTCTGGGAGGGAAGGAGCCCGAGCTGGTGTGTGAGGTCGAGAGGTTCCAACTAGATATAGTCGGGCTCACCTCCACACACAGCTTGGGCTCTGGTACCAGTCCTCTCGAGAGGGGTTGGAATCTCTTCCACTCTGAAGTTGCCCACGGTGAAAGACGGCGAGCAGGTGTGGGTATACTTATTGCCCCTCGACCTGTATGTAGGGGTTCGGTGAGGGGACGGGTCCTGACTGTTGCTTGTGCCTATGCACCAAACAGCAGTTCAGAGTACCCACCCTTTTTGGAGTCCTTAGAAGGGGTGCTGGAGAGGGCTCCCGCTGGGGACTCCATCGTTCTGCTGGGGGACTTCAATGCTCACGTGGGCCATGACAGTGAGACCTGGAAGGGCGTGATTGGGAGGAACGGCCCCCCGATCAGAACACGAGCGGTGTTCTGTTATTGGACTTCTGTGCTCATCACGGATTGTCCATAACGAACACCATGTTTCAAGCATAAGGGTGTCCACACGTGCACTTGGCACCACGACACCCTAGGTCGCAGTTCGATGATCGACTTTGTGGTCGTGTCATTGGACATTGCGGCCACATGTCTTGGACACTCGTGTGAAGAGAGGGGCGGAGCTGTCAACTGATCACCACCTGGAACAAGATCAAGGATACAAGCGGCCGAAATGAGTTTCCTCCACAGGGTGTCCGGGCTCTCCCTTAGAGATAGGCCGAGAAGCTCGGTCATCCGGGAGGATCTCAGAGTAGAGCCGCTGTTCTTCCACATCGAGAGGAGCCAGATGAGGTGGCTGGGGCATCTGATTCGGATGCCTCCCGGACGCCTGCCTGGTGAGGTGTTCAGGGCACGTTCCACCGGGAGGAGACCCGGGGGACAACCCAGGACACGCTGGAGAGACTACGTCTCTCGGCTGGCCTGGGAACCCCTCGGGATCCCCTCGGAAGAGCTGGAGGAAGTGGCTGGGGAGAGGGAAGTCTGGGCGTCCCCGCGAAAGCTACTGCCCCCGCGACCCGACCTCGGATAAGCGGTAGAAAATGGATGGATGGATGGAATTGTAAAGAAGGCCTACAGTTGGTAATCATAATCATTTTCATCATTATAAAGGAAACTGTGATATGCATTACTTTCAACTCAAATGAAGTATTTACGACCTAGTAACAACACACACACATTTGTTGCTCACTCAAACAAATATATCTCCCACAAGCACTTGTGAGATGCATAATGATGTGATGATACTCACTTGTTCTGAGAGTTGCCAAATTTTCCAAAGGGGTCCCCAGCTCGACCACCATCCCCAATGAAGATGTACAAATATCCGTCATGGCCGAACAATAGCTGGCCCCCATTATGATTGGATGCTGGTTCTACCAACTCCAGGATGGTTCTACAGCAAGGAGAGTGCGCTCAATTCAGATGTGTACATGTGAAGGTCAGCACACAGTGTATAGATATTGACGAAAATAATACAGGCTCCTCCCATCTCACCTCTCCGAGGTGTGGTCAAGTTGGTTGTCATCATGTGTTGACAGTGTGAACTCGCTGATGCGTATCTTCTCCTCCTTCTTGACGGACACCGAGTAATAAACATAAGCTTTTCTGACATAGGTGAACCTATAGGTAAATATACAAATAAGCAATCAAGCCTACACAGTGAAGGATTTATTTTTCCACTAGAAAAGATATAGAAAGGATATACATATAAAAAGTGCATATATTGATATATGCATAACTGCATATTGACAAACGTATCTAAACCCATATCCAAATATCATGACTTATCAATGAAGAACTGCATAGATTAGACCCTTTAATAAAAGCTAGATTTGAACTGTTTTAACCCAGACATTTTTTGGACTATTCAGTGTGGGAATAGTTACGTGAAAGTCCTTCTGTGTTCCAACATGACATTTTTTGGTTCACAGTGAACTTGACTGGAACCCCACCTCGACCCCAATCTAACACATTGGGCATGGACTAGGACTATAGAGTTCTTCCAGTTAAGTGGACAAAAATTGCCAAAGATGTGAGGAAGTTGTTATAGTAGGAACAGCTCTGTATTTTCTTCAGTTGTCAGTGTTTGAAGGTGTGCAAAAATGTGAGTTACATACCTTGGATGCAAGGCTATGCACAGGAATCCTCTCTCGTCTCCAGCCCAAGGTGATGTCAGGACAGCGTGTGTGAGGTTGAGGAACGGGCGATCGATCCTGGAGCCGTTGGGCAGATACACCCAAACATAGCCCAGCTGCTCAGCCACAAAGAAACGATGTGTTCCATCATCTGCGTGGACCATCGCCACTGGGTTCCGGAGCCCATTTGCAACTTCCTGCAAGCAAATCTCTAGACAGCCTTCGGCGTCCTCTTGAACCAAACCCAGATTAGCATTTAGTTCTGCAGATGGACAAGAGGAGTGTAAAGCGATCAAAACTGCATGCCTATTATGAAGATTTTTTTTATAACTGTCTCAGCAATTCCTCTATGTTGGCTGATTGTTAGCCTCTTAGGCACACATGGTGAGGCATTTTGACAATCTGACTTTTTCTTAAGGTCACTAAACATATTACTTTTTTTGTTGGTAGAGCTAATCTTTTTAATTTGTTTTTTTTTTTGTGATTTTCTTGTAATTAAGTTACAGGAATGTGACAAGATACTTGTTCTGGCTTATCCTCATTCAGTTTGCACATTCCATGCTTGTTTGATTCTGTGCTTTCGTTGGTATAGGCATACCTGCATTTGTCAAGACATTAGGGTAGCAGTACTGGTTGTCCTTTAGCTCCAGAAATTCACAGAACCGTCTGTGATCTTCCTCAAGTGTGGCGGTCAGGTTTGCATACTGCCCTGGGTCCACCTTGTCCTCCAGGAGGAGACTCAGCGTGTATCTACACTGGTGCCAGTAGTCGTTGCAATAGCTGCCACAGAGTCCAGGCAAAATGCGCATGGGTGTGTTTGCATCCTCTGCGTCATACAGATGGGCAGCATATGGAGAACACTCCTGCACAGGGTTAGAAATGTATTTTCAATTCAACACTTGGCGATTCTAAGATGTATATGGTATTTCAAAGGGAGATTATCATCATTAGCAAGAGACGAGAAAACCTTGAAATCCTTAAATTAAATTTGGAAAACAATATCGAGATAGAGTGCGCTCACAGAACTTAGAAGGGAGGTACAGTAATCATGCCAGGCTGGCTGGTCAAATTCTTCCACACCAAACTCCCCTTGTGTATGTATTTATGGAGCTTGACCCATTGTGCAATGAAATTGACTTTCACAAATTATTGCCACAAAGTCGGAAGCATGGGATTTTTTATGTGAAAAATTAAGATTAAAAAAGATGTTATTGCTGATTGATATAACTGTCTCAGCAATATATTATTGCATTCAGTCTTTTATTGTTAGTGTTTTTCAGTGCTTTCATTTTATCTTAATGGCTCAAATATGTACCAAAACAAATCCTTCCATAAGGAGTTCAAGGACATGGTATATTTACAAAAACTCACTTTTCAACTGTTTTTCAGCTAACTCAATGATGTCATCAGATTGCATCAGAAAAGTTGGCTTCATGCTACAAAAACAATGAATGAATGAATGACCTAATTATGCTATTTATATTAAATCATGCAAACAGAACACTGCAAACAGCTGTGGCAGAAAAGGTACCTAAATGTTTATTTTTTTTTAGATGTTTTCTTTCCACTAGACAGTGAAAGAGGACAAAAAAAGCTCAAACTCCAACTTGACCAAGGCATTACTGTTTGTGTGTTAATGTGGTCAAAATAGGATTTTCTTCATTCTTCACAGAAACAAAACAAATCATGACGATGTTTTGGCAATCTGAGTGTATTTGTTCACACACACAAAAAAGCACTGCAGTGTCGTGTACATTTGACAATGGTTCATCTCAGGAGTAAAAGTTAGTAACACACATAAATAGAAGATGTGTGTGTTTATTCCCCTGCAGCTGCCTCACCAAAGCCCAGCCAGGCCTTTGGTTATACACCTCGTATTTGTGTGTGCGTGTGTGTGTCTTTGTGCTTGTGTAAGTGTAGCATGGTATAAATGGATCCAAGACAAAGTTCAGCCAGTTATTAAGTCAAAACCACTCTCTCAAACACACCCAGAAGGGTGAACTAAAGGCACACGGAGACACAAAATCCAATCCGTAATGTGGTTGAGGCTGTGAACTGGACTTGCCTTTTCTCAGAATAAAAGCCCATATTTCAGGGTTGTTCATCCAAGCAGAATGACTGATGACGCTTTTGATTAAGTGCAATGTCGTATTTATTAGCGCATGGAAGAACAAGATTGTATCATCGTCTGAGTGTATTTACCTCCCCCAGTTCATTTTTGTTCTTAAGAAATGACATCATTGGGTTCGGGTTAGTTAATAGAATAGGTTGATTTGTTTGTTTCAACAATTTTTTGTGCGCATGACACATATCACTGTCTTGTTTGGAACATTTTATTTATGTAGAGTTTTTAAGAGTCCTTATGATCTCACATGCGGCAAAAAATGTTTGTATTTTCTTTTTTTTTTTTATCCTTCAAATGATTTAATGGTTTAAAACATTTGAATTGGCCAGTTTTAGTTTCATTTCTACTTGTGTCCCTGTACTTTCAAGCTGAAATGCATGATAGAAAAAATAAGCAGGAAATGCAAGAGTGATGCAACTACAATCATCCAATTAGGGTATAAGATTATTATAAAGCTGAATACAGCCCATGAAAGAAGGAATGAAACTTTCTCCTTTAAATTCTTCTTAAGTCAAAGCTATACAAAAATGACTGTGAGAATAGTTTTGGTGTGTGTTATTGAAAGGTTTAACAAAAAGAAGACAAAAATGTCAAAATAAAGACGCTCACACAGATGTGCAAAATGACTGAAAAAAATCATAATATGCATGCTGGGCCAGTAGTTGGTAATAATTATAATGTAAGCATGCACATCCTCTGAGATGAAAAACAGTGAAAATGGTCATCTACCATCTTTCTATCATTTATCCTTCATTGGCATTTATGTGATATGTGAATGCAGACTTCAGTAAGTAGCGCAACTCGGCTTGATGCGGAAGTGATGCAACAAGTGAACACTTTCCTGGAGAAGCATATTTCACAGCAGTACTGTGTTCCAAAATTATTATTACTATTTTTGTTGTGACTCACGCATGCCCCGACTGAACAACTAACGTGCTCGTCCTCCATTTGCACTTTAGTTATTTATTTTTTTGCAATTATGGGAAATGATAAACATAATCAAGAACATCTACACTGAGACAGTTGTTAAATATTTGTGACTTCATGACCATACAAACTTGCAGTAACAAGTAAGTGAATGAAAGTTTGTATTTCAGTTGTTGGAGCATCAATTTATCTCTGTTGCAATATATTTATCTAACTTCATATATTTTCCTTGATTTCTTCATCCCTCATGGAGGAAATTGATATATCCTGTCCCCTGGCCAGAAGAGGATGTGAGTGTTTGTTTGGTCCATTAAATTTGCGGGGAGGAACTCTCTCTCTCTCTCTCTCTCTCTCTCTCTCTCTCTCTCTCTCTCATTGATATCAGTGCCAGGAGGCTCCCACGGCTGGGCTAGATCTAGACTCTCGGTGTAGTGCCTTCATCAAAAAAAAAATATCCAGGAAGTGGTCGAACTTGACCTGACAAATGTAAGGGGGGGGATTCAGTAAAGGCTTTTGAGAAATAAATAACCATTCATTTGCCTTTTAGTTTTGAGTTGACATTTGTTCTTTCTTTTGAGTTCTGCTAACTTAACTGTAAATTCACTCCAGAAACAGGGGAGCCGCTGCTTTGAGAGCACCTCTGAACACTGTAATTACCGCAGTGTTCGAAAAACTATACTTTAGGAGTCACAAGATATCCCATTGTCCTAACATCATGCGTTTTTTGTTTTCAGTGTCAAGTTCTGTCTGAGGTTTATGGGCCAGTCTTGATTCATGCTAGATACCTTCTAATTCACACTTCGTGTAGTTACAGTCTGAGTTGCACAAGCAGGATTCAATTATGCAATCAGCAGGTGTGACTGGTTTCATGGCTCACTCTGCCAGGGAGCGAGTCGTGGGAGTTTGAGTGCAAGGCTGTATCGAGGACCACTGAGCCCCGAAAAGAGACCCAAATGTAACCAGGCTGAAATGGACAGCTGTTTATTAGGGTTCCAAGTCCTCTATGAGAAAGTTGCAGCAGACTCCTGCAAGTATGAGTCATTGTTTTCAAAATAGCTTTAAGTGCTACCCATTCAGACCACGTCTGTTGCCTCTGATGTTGCAGTAGCGTGCATGTGGTCTTTCGATTCTCTAATGAGAATGAACACACGTAAAAAGTATAGACTGGCGTATTTCTTTAAAACATGACGTGATGTGACACTGTAAATGTATGTTGAGGTTTGTTTCGTGATTATCAAAAGTTGCACTCAAGTTGCTCGTGAAACTCCTTCATAATATGATGCATGGTTTGTTTTGTTTGGACACATTGGAATTGATGTGGAATTAAACATTTATATCATGCTATAGTATTAGGGACATGATATCATGCTGTAAAACAGATTTATGTCAAATTTTCAACACGATTTGGGGGCATGAAGACTGAAATCAATGTGGTTAAAATGATTCAACTGGAGGCAGCACAGTCAATTGGTTAGCAAGTCCGCCTCACAGTTCTGAGGTTCTGGGTTCGAATCTTGGCTACGGCCTTCCTGTTTGGGTTTGCGTGTTCTCCCTGTGCTTGAGTGGGTCTTCTTCTGGTTTCCAGCAACATATTAGGTTAATCAAAGACTCTAATTTGGCCAAAGGTGTGAATGTGAATGTTATTGTTATTTATGTATGCCCAACGATTTGACTGGTGACCAGTCCAGTGTGTAAACAGCCACTTGCCAAAAGTCAACATGCGACCCTATAAAGGACAAGCATTACAGAAAATGGATAGATGATTAAACTGGTTTATTCATCATCTAGCCAGCTATAGTACTATTAGATGCTTATTACATGCTTTTTACAATGTGTGTACTGTTTTATGTCTTGTATTTCTTTGTAGTATGATCATAGGGCCAATCAATCAAATCACTATCACCGTTTCCGTAATCATCATTCACAATATACCTAATGCTTACCTGGCAGAGGATGCTGCGGATGTACCTTCCACAGGTGACAAAACCAGAGTGATCAAAGTGCTCCATGATGGAGTAAAACCTGACTGACAACTGATGATCCTTTTCCTCACCGCAGCATCCGAATTTGGCGTACTCCTTGCAGAAGAGCAGTGGCTTCTGTGGCTCGAACGGTGGTTTGTAATCCAAACATTGAGGATGACAGCCCCCCCACCCCACCTGGGAGAACAGCAGGAGCATGGTGAGAAGAAGATGAGGGGGCGAGTCCCATCCCGGGATGTGATGTTGGTTCACTTTGCATTTTGGTAAGGTCATTTTTTTATTTATTTTTTCAATGAGTTCAGTTGGGCTTGACTTAACTTGTTAGTAAGTAGTATGCCAGTATAGCGTATGAATGTGTGATGTGAAGTTAGACGTAAACAAAAGCACAAATGTGACGTGAACAGGTGTCATGAGAGAATATACGTTTCAACGCTAACACTGAAGTTAGCTCAATCGACAACTGATTGTCAAGTATTGCTGTTCCTGAACCGCACGCTGACCTCACATCACGCCTGTTTGCAAATTGTCTGACAGCTCACTCAGGTAAGTCGTAAGAAATACACCCATAAATCACCCCTATGCGACAGATTATTCCAAAAGTAAAACAAAAGAAAATTAAAAGTGGTTCCAGTGATCCAGGTCCAGTGCTTTCTGATGGAAATCTGCTGTGCATTTGCCCAGGTGGTGTGTAGATGTTGCCCCCAAAGTCCTCCGTGTTTCAGGTTCAACCTTTGATCTTTAATCCTATTACCCCAAAAAAGTTTGTAATTCTAATGTCCATCACATGCCAAATTGTTCCAAATAAAACATTTGATGGATGCTGGGCAATCCTTACGAAAGCAGCCACAAGGCAACGATGTAATCCAGCCTCCTAGAGGAGGTGCAAACCGTTCACAAAAGGAAATGAAAGTTGCTTGAGTCAAAAGTCGTCTTCCGTCTTAGAAATAAACGACGGGTTCTGTTTTGTTTTCTCGGGACATGTGCTCGCTAATTGCAGTGAACGGACAGCATACATCCAGACAGCAGGGAGGAGAGAGGTCCTTTCATTCAGACGTGCAGCAAGCCACGCTGCAGAGCACTCGAGATCCCTCCCTCTTTGCGTCGTTCCTCCACCTCCTGTCCCCTTCTCTCTTCTATCCCTTTGCTCGCCTACAAAGACACACGCATTCCTTCTCATAGCATGCGGTCTACGTTGCCCTGAAGTTGCAACTTTCCAACTCCCCCTCCCCACTTCTACCCTGCTCAGCATTCCCAGACCTCCTCTCTCGTCTCTGTCATTTCCACACAGACGCATTCACATGCGTGTGCGTGTGTGTGTGTGTGTGTGTCGGGCTGATGAATCAGGATGTGTTTTAGGAGTAGGAGGGAAAGCGAGCACCACACAGTTTTGCTTTTTATTGACTGTTCTTTTGTAACTCTGTTGCAATGATGGGGTGTGACATTTTGTTAGAATTGAGAATACTGTAGCTCAGATACGTGCTCAGGCATTTTTGGGGGCAGGTGCTCAAGCCAAAAAAAGGGCACCCATCATCAAAATCATTCATACAATTAATAACAAACAATCAACACAGTCAATAATAGCACTATTAACAAAAGAGGTGAAAGGAGGTTACAGTGGATATAGAAAGTTAACACACCCCTTTTCAAATGGCAGTTTTTTTGTTTTTGTTTTTCATTCATTCATTTCCCTTACTGCTTATCCTCGCTAGGGTCGCGGGCGACCCTAGCGAGGCACTCACATTCACACCTACAGGCAATTTAGAGTCTTCAATCAACCTACCATGGATGTTTTTGGGGATGTGGGAGGAGAAAACCCATGCAGGGCGCGGGGAGAACATGCAAACTCCACACAGGCGAGGCCGGATTTGAGCCTGGGTCCTCAGAACTGTGAGGCCACTGTGCCGCGTTTTTTTTTTTGTGATTTACAAAAATTAGAAAAATCATTTTAAAATAAAACTCAATTGAAAAAAAATATACATTTAAAAATGGGCTGCAGCAAAAAGGGCACTTTTTTCATCGAGGGCAAAAGCGGAGGTTCTTGAGCACCACCTAGTAAATATGCGTACAGGTGCCTGCTGTTATGAAAGATATTTTCCTCTTGATGCTGCCCCAAGTGTCGAGCAGAATGTTTACAGATTTGGTATTGTGGTAAAGATGAACTTAAAAGTTCAGAGTCTGTGCTACATTTTGAATTTGAAAACGAGACACTCTAGAACAGATAAAACAGCATTTATGTGTGTGTGGATACGGCGTGACCATCTGGCTTTCATAAAGGCTGAGTCACCCCTCAGATCCCCCCTCCCGCCACCCACCCCATCTGACAGGATGATCAACAGACACCTTATCAGTTTGCACGCAAAGAGATGCATAATCCACGGCCTGGCACTCCCTGCATTCCCTGGAAAGATGGGTACAGCTCTTCCATGATGTAAAACCACATACACCCACACCCATCCTTAGAGTGACTGAATTGCTGAGTAGCTGTTTTGGGAAAGAAAAAAGAAAAAAACAACAACAACACAAACGTTCTTGCAAATGCAGCTGTCATTGATTTACTACTGTAATGAATCCACATGACGAAATGATGTCTAGTTATTACATTACCCAGAGCTGGCAGAAAAAAATAAAAAATAAAAATAAAGTGAGTAGCATCAGTAAGGGCATCCGGCGTGAACTGTGCCACACAAATCAAGTGAGTGTCTTGCATAGGACAGACCAAAATTCACATCAACATCAGAAGAATTGTGCATTACTGTCAGTCTCAAGGCTGAGAAATCATCTTTCACTTCACTCTGTGTTTCATACATTTTTCTCCCTAATGGTGTGAACTGTACTAGCCTGGCAGTACAACCTTGAATGAAGGTCATTGTGTCTTCAAGATATTGTAGATATTTTGGATATGTGGTGTAGGTACTTTGTAATCTCTACCTATCTCTGCTCAGGGTCATCATCTGCTGTCTGGGGAGACATTTTCTGGGGTTTGTTACCACTGAGGTCCTGCTGACTTCTTAGATAGTACTTTACCTTGGTAGACATTTTCCCAGCAGCTGTGTCAGCAAAAGTAGATTAACATAAGGATGTTAATAATTAAGGTACAGTAGTTTGCGGTTTCCACAACCGATTTTAACAGTGAAATGAGAGGGAAAACTGCAACCAAGAATCTTAAAAGGAGTTTCATCCAGTGACACAAATTATCTTTGCATAATCTGGTCCAGATGCAGATGAAATTTCATTTAACATTTAACAGCAAATTTATTTCTAATTCAGTGTTCCAAATTTTTGAACAGGTAAGACTTTTTTTAAACAAAAGGAATTAGCGACAAAAAAAATCCAGTGCAATGTGGAGTTGAAAGGGACAAATTAAACCAAGGGAACAGTGTATTGCACTGACATAGCAAATCAAGGCAAAAATATTTTGACTTTCATAGCCTGATATCTGAAATATTTGGTCAACAGAGGCTCCTTCCATTGTCACGTTGCCACGGAAACAGTAAAATCGCAAAAGCGACGAAAAAAATCGGTATGAATGCTTTAATTAAAAACAAATATTTTTAAGTACTAATATAATGTTTAGGATAATAGTATATTCTTGAATCTGGGTCACATAATTTCTCTTAAATTTCGACCATTCTTAGTCATTTCTCTGACTGTTCATAATTTACCATGAGGGAATTCAATAAAAATGCAATCGTTGCATTATTGCATCATTACATCGACAATAACAAACAAAATTAATGCAAATTAATAAACAGTCAAATCCATCCATCCATTTTCTGAGCCGCTTCTCCTCACTAGGGTTGCGGGCGTGCTGGAGCCTATCCCAGCTGTCATCGGGCAGGAGGCGGGGTACACCCTCAACTGGTTGCCAGCCAATCGCAGGGCACATGCAAACAAACAACCATTCGCACTCACATTCACACCTACGGGCAATTTAGAGTCTCCAATTCATGCATGTTTTTGGGATGTGGGAGGAAACCGGAGTGCCCGGAGAAAACCCACGCAGGCACGGGGAGAACATGCAAACTCCACACAGGCGGGGCCGGGGATTGAACCCAGGTCCTCAGAACTGTGAGACAGATGCTCTAACCAGTCGTGCCGCATAAACAGGCAAATGTTAAACAAAATGTAAAAAGGAGGACCCTGCACCAGAAGTTGGTAAAATTTGTTGTCAAAGTGAAGTTTTCCAGAAAATACACCGCAAATGTTGCCCAGAATCTTAAGAATCATCTTTATTTGCCAAGTATGTCCAAAAAAACATGTAAACTCTTACTAACTATTAAAGGTAAAACCACCATCACCACACAAGGCTTCAGAAAATCTCATATCAGTGAGCCCAGTCTGCTTCTAAAGGAGTAACTCCACGAGTGTTTCGTTTTTTTCTTTGACTTGATTTCTCTCTGAAGTCTTTTGTGATGCCTTTGGAGCTTGGGAAATGGGTAAACGTGTCTCTGTTCTGGATGCTCACAAGAATGGAATGCAAAGTCAGTTTGGTGTCTACATTAATGTGATGAGACTCACCTCCCAGGCAAACGCCACAGCACCATTGTGTCACAGTCTACGTTGTATGCCGACAATTGTGTCATAAAACGTATGCAGATGATATGGTTTACATACTGTAGTTTTCTGGGTCAAACTCTACAGGAGAGCAAAAACATGAGTTGTCGCTCATTTGTTCTTTCAAATTAATATGTTAAAACAAAATTTCGTATGGTTTTGAATTGTGACAAAGACACGGTCTTTTTTAAATCCCAAACACATTTCAAGCATCTGGTGATGAATGGGGGGGGGGGGGGGGGGGGGGGGGGAACAGGGGTCAATATGATCAAAACGCTCCTGTTATTAAACCGAGCCCCTCTTCATTTGTTTACATAAAGTATATTATACTGTATATAAACATGCAGCTACTCAGAAAGGAAATTAGACATGTAGGCCTGTCAGGATTAAATACTATATTGACTTATCATTCGATAAATAAAATGGACACGATAGTTTTTTTTGTCACTCCGATTGAAATCATTTCGATTTAAGATTTCTGTACGTTGACGTGATCTATTACGATCGGGCGTATACAGGATGTGCGCTTCGTTTAACCGGGACAGCCGTGTGACATGCGCACTTCGTTGTGAACGTCACACCATTTATCAAGATGGAGGTTCGTTGTCTATTCAGCACAGTAGTTGGGAATGTTTTTATCCGTTTATTTAAAAAAACACTTGATTAAAAACAACTTAGAGGTACTTGAAAACAAGATCGCCACCGCATATGTATGAGCTCCGTCTGCGCATTTACGTCAAGACGATGCATGCACTGACAGCGCTTTCCCGGCTCTGAATGGTGAAAATTTACGTCTGATCAGTTTGGCAAAATGAATATTCTACCTTGTGAAACCAAATGAAATTTCATCCGGATTTGGCCTGTTTAATCTGATTGAGGTTCTTACATGGAGCATTTTCATTTGGTTTGGGCTTCTAAACCGAATATATTCGGAACAGAGGGCTCCATGTAAACCAGGCTAGTCTTGCAGCTCTTTATTCTTTATTTCAGACCCAGGGGATCCATATCACAGAATAAAGAAAAACAATTTAATAGAGAAACAAGAAAGGAAATTATAATAATAACAGCAACAATACTGATTTAAAAGCATTAAAATAAAAAAAATATATATATATATATAATTAGGGCGGGCCTTATTTTTCATCATTTCGGAGGGGAATAAAAAAAACAACAGAGGGGAATAAAAAAACAACAACAATATTATGGTTTATTGTTTTTTGGGAAACTATATCGTCTTTTAAAAAAAGTATCGACATGGCTTGGTTTGTCTGCTTTCTATTGTCCTCCCCACCCACCCTCATGCATACTCAGAGAACGGGTTTTCTTTGCCCCAGGGATGATGTGTACTTCACAAATTGGCCTCTTTTTTGCCTTGTATGTTATCTATTCTGGATTTGTGTTTTACTCACTCTTGTGTAATAGGGGGACACAAAAACATGGATGGAGTTCAAATAAAGTGAGGAAACTTGATCGGACAAACATCTCACCTTGTTATTTTAATGAAGTTATTATACAGATGATTCTTTAAGTGCATTATTATTTACAATAGAAAGAAATCTCCATCTAAAACCTCACTAACCTCAACACGTTATTGGCTAAAAAAATCTCTGAATGGACTGTGTCTCACGATGTAATTATACAGTGTTTAAAATGTAACAAAACAAAATGTTGACATCCTTAGAAGGGCCAAGAAAACGTGATATAGCTTATTTTAATCATGCATATTAAGTGAAATACATAAGATGTGACATTATAACCAACCGCATTATTCATTTATGTCACAGTGAACTACTATCAGCGTTGAATAAATAAAGGTGAGTAAAAAATAAAAATACTGTATAATATATATATATATATATATATATATATATATATATATATATATATATATATATATACTGTATATAAAAATTGGTTAATAGTTTGGGTCCAGCTGTCAGTCAAACACATCTCTGCTATCCAGCAAAGCTCTTTGTTGCTTGTTTGACTGCCAAACAAAAATGTGTTCATAAGGCTATCTCATTTAAAAAAAGAAAAACATGTCCATGGTCCCAAATAGTTCTGTGTGGGGTTGATACCATAGTCAGAGCAACTTCAAGCATGGAGTCACTCTATGTCCAGAGCTTTTTGCAGAATGATTTGCTGGAGAGCTGCAGAGCTGCCAAATGTTACAGAACGTCCGTATTTTGTTACAGACATCACTGAACATTGACTCATTACGTCCGTAACACTTGTTTGTTCCAGATATTGGGGGAAAAAAATATAAATCCAGCCTGCCATTACCGTCATGTCCACATTGAGTAGTTGCTTGGTGCACGGTATTTTATTACGCCCCCCGGCTGCCAAGGCTCGGAGCCGAAAGTTCTCTTTGCGTCCAGTGTCAACGTGTTATAAATCACTGATCATCGCTTCCGTGGTAGCGAATAAGCTACACTTCTTACAAAACTGTCACGAAGGGAGAACAAGGAGTGGGTAGGCGAAAACTATGTCAAAGCCACGCTAATTTCTAAGCCATCGTTACAAGCAGTCTCAAAACATCGAAATCAGTGGTTTGGTGAAACTATACACTTGTCACACAGGACAGGCTGGAACCGCGTTTTGCATGCATTGAATGTTGTCCGTCTGCTTTGTGCTGAGAAAAGCTTCGCCACCAAAGTGTACATTAACTCTACTGCTAAAAACGTACAGTACACAAAGGGGAAGCAATTGTTCAGCATGTACAGTGGATATAAAAAGTCTACAAACCCCTGTTCAAATTCACATTAATGGTGGAAACAGTTTTGAAATGATTTATCTTGGTCTCATTTATTTACATCACAAAACCTGGCATTTGAACAGGGGTGTGTAAATCTACTAAACACACTGTCTTTTAGTGACATCACCAACTACTGGCCTGGCAAGTGTTACTACGTTTATTACATTTACAGTCCATCAATGCCATTTCCTATCGTTCGGGGTCGCGAGTGAGCTGGAGCCTGTCGCAGCAGACTTCGTGCGAGAGACTGAGTACGCAGGACATAAGTTGAAACAAACATTCACACTTACACCCAAGGGCACTTTCGTGCCTTCGGGGACGAACATGCAAGCATTGGGAGAAATTGCAAAGTCCACATAGAAAGGTCCAAGCTGGGATTCAAACCCAGAACATTTGACTGTGAGGCCTATATCCTGACAACATGCTCCCCCCATTCTTCCTTTGTTTACGATGT
Source organism: Phycodurus eques (assembly GCF_024500275.1). Classification (NCBI taxonomy): domain Eukaryota; kingdom Metazoa; phylum Chordata; class Actinopteri; order Syngnathiformes; family Syngnathidae; genus Phycodurus; species Phycodurus eques. The sequence continues at coordinate 23,259,414 of NC_084531.1, forward strand.
GCATGTTATCTCGTCATGTTTGTATAAATATTGCCTTAAGGTGTGTGCTTTCCCTAAAAAGAGAGATCCATTTTTTGATACATTTTTAACGGCCGAAATGACAAACTGCTGTAGAACGAGGCAAAATTCCTTCTGAGTGTTCAACCGTAAAAGCAGCAGAGATGAGTTCCCACTGCTCCCCTGTCAGGTCAGTTTGCTGAGTCATTAAACCTGTTATGCTTCTCAAGTTTGCATCCACTCTGTATGTTCTCTTTTCTGGTGACTTTCTGTTGGCATGAAATCTCTTTGTATTAATGTAGAAATGATATGTGGATATTGCTGCAACACTTTGACAAAAGTAATATACATTTACTGCATACTTGAATGTGAATTAAATCAAAACCAGTGTCACAAACAAAAAGGCCACAAGGAATTAAGTCACTAAAGACTTTTGTCATCAGCCTCAATTCATTATTATGAACACTTTGAAGAGAAAATGGAAAAGAAGTCACTGAATATGTAATGGTTCACTCGCCTGACTTTCGTGCAGAACGGCACGGGTTCAGTTCCCACTCAGTGACAGTGTGAATGTAAGTGTGGAAAGTTGTCTGTCTCTCGATACGCCTTCTGATTGACTGGCGACCAGTGCAGGGCGTCGAACACCACTCGCGCCAAGTCGGCCGGGATAGACTCCAGCTGCCCGCCGCGTCCCTGAACAGGATAAGCGGTTGAGAAAATGGATGGTTGAAAATGCATATATAGTATACCGTATTTTCACGACCTTAAGGCGCACTTAAAAGTCTTAAATTTTCTCCAAAATGGACGGGGCGCCTTATAATGCGGTGCGCCTTATGTGTGCACCGAGTTCCAAAATCTGTAAATGCTGTTGTGTGACTTTGATGAGCGCTCCGCTTGACTGACTGGGAGCATTTCCTGCCGACACGCTGCTTATATAGAGGAAAGGCGGACGTTAAAGGGGGAAGGGTGCGCGTGAAAGAGGACGCTAAAGGCACGCCCCCAATAGGTACATAGTATGTGCATTGTGCAAAACAACATCGGTTTGGCAAGTGGATGAAACTGCGCCCCCCGGTGCGCCTTATGGTCGCGAAAATACCGTACTCATAAAGCCTGCCTAAAATACTAATAAAAAATACAAATACTAATAATAAACTAATAATAATACTAATATAAAATCATAATGTCCAAAGATTATGCATTGTATTTATAGTGGCAGCACATTTTAGTCATACTCAATGACCCTCCCTGTATTGAGAAATAATATTGAATCTTTTAGGAAGATCAACTCACATTTTGTTGCGCGTTGGTTGGATAGGTGTTGTCTTTAGTCAAAAGACAGGTGAGAGTTTAGGATTTGTTTAGAGGAGGATTTATTGTGTCCACCCCCGCCCCTGCCCAAAAGGTTGAAAGTTCTGTGCTCCTACGGAACACTGACTTGACACTCGGAGTGAAAAGGTCATGGACAATGGACACTTGACATTTAATGAATCACAGTGGGACAAAGCCACTGTCGGAGGCCCATTGTGCAATTGTGCCTTATAAGAACTGAAGGAGGGGTGAACTATTAATAGGTTCTCGAGTAGGGCCAGTGCCTGCGGACCTGCCTGGTTGCTCAGAGGGCAGCAACAACTATTGTCTAATACAAACGAACCTTTTTGATCAACTCAATAAGAAATACAGGGAAAAGTTAAATCCATCATTGAAGAAAATGTTTCTGCTTAAAAGCGCTTCAATTCACTTCACCCCGTCACTAGATTCCTGTTCCCTGGCATGTCATATCATATCATATATCATCCTCTTCATTTGTTTCCACCTTCTAACCTGCCTTCTTATGCATCAACTTTGAAGTGCTTATTAGGACGCATGCGTTTAACTCATCATCCCTCTTTTTTCTTCATTGCCACTCTTGTGAGGATCATTGCAAACTCATCTCAGCACCATTTCCTTTTACTGCCTGCTCGTTTTTGTCTTTGAAGGAAGCTTGGGTCTATTCTGTCTCCAAAGTCATCTGAGACTAACATCAGCACGACAAGTTCAAATCCACTCTAATGGGCTCCACGGGGGAGGCTTCCCTCTGGCGCACAAGAAGTAAGGGAGAGATGGAGAATAAAACGCTATCGGAAGCGGGGGATCCGAGGACAATAAGCACGTGACAGTTTATTACTCTGGAGAGAAGTGACAAGATAAGAGCAGAGTTTACACAGGCCGATCTCAACGGAGATAACTACACGTTTTTTTTTTAAAATGAATTTGAATTAAAGTTTGACATAAGTTGACTGGTAGACATTATTCACCGTCACCCCGCCACATGCCGCAGTTATAATTTCTGTGGCCACTAGAGGCCCTCGTAAACTGAGCCAAGCTGCTTCTGAATAGGACAGTCTGGGAAAGGTGTGGATTGAGCATTTGTCACACACTTAGTTTATCTTTTATTACTTACTTTTCTTCTACATTCAACTTCATTTTAGGACCTATAGTAGCCACCGACCTATTGACAATGAATCATTTGTCCTTCTGCGTTGTTCTTTGTGTCAACTGTATGTTTAAGATTCTTCAGAATTGAAAATCGGGTTCAATTGAAATCACTTTTTCGGAGATATATGTAAAATTCAAACCTTACTGTGTTTGAATTTATTTTTTTTGCTTTAGTACAAAGCGTGATTGAATGAGTTTATGTAACATCAGCTTTACTTGCATAACCCAGTGAACCATGAGTAGGACAACTTAGCCTGAATGTCAAATCTAAAGATCTCTGATTATATTATATATATATATATATTTTGTTTGTTTGTTTGTTTGTTTTTGATGATGTGTTCATATAATATTAAATAGATCAGTTGTTGATCTAAGGGTTTGCTTTAAAATATCATTCGAGAGTCCCTTGTGTGACATTTGCTGTAGCCCAAACTGAGCTTTGTTTATGAATCAGCTTTCTAACAGGTGTTTATCTACACAACAACATAACTGTGTATTCCTTTTTCACTGTGAACATTTTTAAAAGTAAGGCTATTGCTTCTCATTCTACAAAAATATACATTATATTCAGGATCTACAAGATTCTTCGTTCTTGGAAATCCTCGTTCCGCCATCCCATCTTGTCAGAAGGCACAGGCACAAACGACAGCCACCACCACTATGTTGCCGATAGTTGCCAGGACAGCGATCCACAGCCAAATTGTGTCACTGGATACTTTGCCGTCATCTTCCGTCTCTGAGGGTCGGGAGTAGCCGGTGTTGAGGTTGGAAGTGGACGTCTGCAAGGACGTGTTGCCATTGTAGGGAGAATCCATGAATGCACCGCTCACAGCTGGGAAATGCTGTCAGGACAACGGGGGTGGGAATAGGGAGAATGGGAGAAAAATATTGTATTAGGTTCACACGCCGGTAGCAAACACCACCTCACAAGTGGAGAAAGGTGGTCCGATATTGTATATTGTTATATATATTGATATTGGATGCTTAATTTAGAAAGCCAACATTGGGCCAACAAAGTGGAGGTTGTGTAATGCCAGACTTTATAACGATGTGATCGGCTTGATCGGTATCGGCCGATAAATAACATTTTAGGCTGATCGGCTTTAATGTAATAATTCGCCGATCCGATCAATGACGTCATTGGCCGGCTCCGCAAAAGACATTTACTCCGCGTTGTCGTCGTATATGACAATCTACATCTCAGCGGGTTTAATTCCCAAGAGATTAACAAAGTCTGCCACATGTCACGCACAAACTTGCAAAGAAAGCCACTGAGAACTAGTGAGGCCGGAAATGGATCCCAGTTTTTGCATTTGCTGGATGTGCGTGTGTGTGTGTGTGTGTGTGTGTGTGTGTCCATAGGGGCGGACATCCACAGCACCCAGTCAACCAGTAAAGAAAGAGATGACATTGTTGATGATTAATAACAAAAAGCATGCACACACAGAGAATCCAACACAAGAGCTCTCCATCTACAATGTATTCACTTATGCAGCGACCAGCTCTTCACGGTGGAATGAGACTTGTAAAGAGGTGTTGAGTAGCTCTTATCTTTTTTTTAACAAAGTTTTTGTAAGAAAGCAACAAGACAAGCGCCATCTGTTTGCAACACATAACACCCAGCACATTCAGTCACAGTCTGCTCAGTGGCTATTAATAACGCTAGCTGACTTGTTCAACTGAGTTTGACCCTTTAACCTGGGGCTGTTTCTGCAAGTTAAAGACCAAATCCCCTATTATTACTTTTGTAAACACACAATGATAATACATTACTCAGCAGTCAAGAGTGTGAGTGTGATCATCATTTGTCTCCAAACACGAGCAGTGTTCACTCTGCAGTGTTTTGACCGAGTAGAGTTCCTGCTTTGAGCTTACGGACCTCCCCTCAGTCCACTTATACACTCAACCACAGACTTGAGGGAAAATTGAAGACAGTCGTGACAAAAAGGACAGTGTCATTCTTTTTATCTATGAACTTAACTGGGGAAGAGTGTTGGATCATATCCAGTGTTTTAAGTTTCCATCTACTGTATTTTCTGTCTTAACATTTCTAAGTCAATTCGCAGAGAATGGTGGTGCAAACTACCGATTGTGACTTAAGTCCATTTTACATTTACACAGGGGTACAACAAAAATCTATTTCTGTCTCTCTGTCTTGCACTCACAGGCACATACTTAAACCCCAGTTACCATATATCATATGAGCGGTTAGAGATGCATCATTTTACACAATTTCCTCATTTAAAAAAAAAAGATGCAAGCATCAATGTGTGTCTGTGAATGTATTCTTTCATGAGAAAAAGAAATTTTCAGTGGTTAAGATATGGCACCATTATTTATAAGAATAAGTCAGGAACTCTCCCACATCTGCTGCTTATTATTTATATTTCATTCAAACTGTCTCTGAGGATTATCATGTTGAAACCAAGGTACCGGGGAGAGAGACCACAACATCAAAGCTCAGATGTCATTTGGCAACAGAACACTCAAAACACATCAACAACCACAGTGCATGCGTGAATCAGACCACGCCCAAACTGTTTCTTCACAAAGAGAACGCTGAACCTTTTGCTGTGTCTCTTTCTGCAGCAATATAGCGCTGACATGGCATCAACAAAAACAGAAGAAAGAACAAAAGTTTGAGCATAAACTATGTGCATCCATTTTCAAATACCTGTCCTGGTCAGTGGTATCGGGAGGAAGGAGTCTTTCTTAGCTGATTCTGGGTGAAAGCAAGACTACACCCAAGACGGGTCACTAGTCAATCACAGATGAAGTCAGACAACCATTCGCACTCACATGCAAACTGACAAGTCACTGAGCCGGATTCAACACCAATATTTTTCAAGATACTGTTACATTATAAAAGCAAGTAGAAATGGAGGAGAAATGTTCTTTGCATTTAAGTGTCACATTCAGACAACAATGTGGTCAAAACAATACCCGCCCACATTGATCTGCAACAGCGACCCGCCCACAGTTTTCTGGTCGCAACAGCGACCAGAAAACTGCATATCAGAAAACCACTGCCAACAGCCTCTCAAATACTCACACTGTCTCCTTTATTTCCTACCCGTTTCCTCACTTTGTATTATTATAATACAGTTACAGTGGTCAGTGCAGTCCACTGTTTCAGTGACAATCGTGCCATGTTGTTTGTGGTTCAAGTCAATTACAGGGCACATATAGTATAGACATACAACTATTCAGATTCACACCTATGTGCCATTTGTAGTCTCCAATAGACTCATTAGACATGCTTATGGGATGTGGCAGAAAATGAGAAGAGTGGAAGAAAACCTAGGCAAGCACGTGGACAACCAAACTCCGAACGGAAATGTGAATGAATTTTAACGTCTTAATGTGACACGAGACGAATGTGGTGAAGGACTGAAGTGCAAAACATTGAGCCACCAGAAAAAGTTGGAAAGGATTTTAATAATCAGATAAAGATAAACTGTCACAGGTCAATTCAAAACCAGGATGCGGTGGAGCCGTTCACAGTCGAGCGGGTCAGGCTTTGAAGCTAGAGAAGTTGTCGCGCTTGGGCAAAGGTTATGCAATGTTCCGCAATCCAAAGATAGCAGGTCAGGTCAGGAAGCTGTTGTCTTAATCCACGACTCACAGAAAGCAGAAATGGGGAAACACACCTTGTTGACCTCATAGCAGAATCCCTAACAGCCATGGACACGAACAGGCAAACGTGATAAGGAAGAACTCTCACTGGGTCGTGCTGTGGCATTTTGCATGTAGGATTGTCAGCTACCCTGATTGCCGCATCAACAAGACGTTAAATGGGGGGGGGGGTCACTGGAGCTGGTAGAACATGATTGTCTGGCCGATCGGTACTCGATACTCCGGTTTCCTCCCACATCCCAAAAACATACATGCTAGGTTAACTGGAGACACTAAATTGCCTGTAGGTGTGAATGGTTGTTTGTTTATATGTGCCCTGCGATTGGCTGGCGACCAGTTCAGGGTGTAACCCACCTCTCGCCTGAAGATTGCTGGGATAGGCTCCAGCACGCCCGCCACCCTAGTAATGATAAGCGGTATGGAAAATATATTCATTAAACGTGAAAATAAGTTTCATCTATGTATAGCCAGTAATATTGAAGCCCTAAAACATCTTTTGTTCAATAAAGCAAGTAAATAACTACCATTTGTCATCTAGATCAAGAAATAATATGCTTTCCTATGTTTCCATTTTTTTCTTGTAAAAACATTAATGTAAAGATTCATAACAATAATTATGTTAGCATTGAACTTTTTCAGTGAAAGACATTCCGCATACTTGTGTATTACCTATAACATAAATATTTATAGATAGATAGAAGAATATCATACGACTTTTTTTTCTTCTAGCCGTCAAACCAGGTTAGAGAACAGTGACACCAGCTGCAACAGTCTCAGAGCGTGCACTTTGCCTAACAAGGCCAGTCAGTTAAGGACAACGAAAGGGAGAATGTTCAGTGAGACGTTAGCAGTCAGCATAAAAAAATAAAAAAGTACAATTGTTCAAAGGGAATTATGTAAGTGAGAAAAATCTTTTTGTGCTGATGCCGAAACCAAGACCCGCAACATAGCAGTATCGCAAATACACCAACATGTACGCGCTCCACTTTTATCTGCATCCAGCTATACAACTTATTCTATTAAATGAACTTCCACAAACATTAGAGTTGCAACAATTTCAAGTCTGTCAGTTTTAATAATACCTCTCATATATCCTTATATTAGCTATTCCTTACATTGTTCAAACAATTAAAATCAATACATGGTCAGTAGGAAAATTTCTATTGACCGTCGTGAAATACAGTCATATTTTCCATCTGGTAAAACTGCTAAAAAAGCATTATCAAATTGAGGGGGAAAGGGGGGAAGAGCGAGGGTGAGAAGTAAAAGCAAAGTAGTACCTACAGGGGTCTGAATGTGAAGTAAGAAAAAAGGTCCCCACTGTCCTCCTGCTCTACACCACTCTTGACTGAGACAGAACACAAAAGCAAAAGATCACTTTAATGAGACCTTGCTCGACGTTAAGGGGGGTGGGGGGGGGAGAGAGAGAGAGAGAGAGAGAGAGAGGAGATGACCATGCAGTCACTCAGGACAACGTGTGTGGACAGACTTCCTGCAATGTGTGTGTGCAGAGCCGTACAGGTGCTTTGTGATATACATGGGAACATAAAAAGTGATCAAACAAGGTGTGGAGTGGGGTTTTTGAGTCTGTCTCAGCTGTGAGTCCACCTGAACAGATGATACACCTCTCCCCAGGTGGGACCTAAAAGAGATGTGAGAAATAAATGCACCTGAATGAACAAAGAGAATAAAAGGATGAAAGGGGATAAAAGCATGAGGTGGAGGTAAAGAAATAAAATAGGAGTATGAACTCATGATGCAAGAGAGGTAGCGAGGAGATGTGCACCATCAAGAGATGAGGAGGAGGGATGAGATAATATAATGAACCAATGGTGAGAATAAGATTGGATTCGGGATGGGGATGAAAAAGTGACGGGATGGAGGTAGAGATGGCATGAGAATGAAGAGATTATGAGCCAGAAGTTAGAATGAAGTAGAATGATGACCAGACCACGGGACGAGGTAGGATGATAAGGGAATGATGGTATCGAGGTCAATAGGAGACTGGATGAATGGGTGAGGTGGAAATTGGTATAAAGAACTGAAGAAATGTTGAGGTGGAAATGAGAAAAAATGCAGGAGGATAAATGGAAGATGAGATGGAGATAGGGATGGGGTAAAGGAGTGAAAGGATGGTGGAATGTGACGAGAGATTAATTAAGAGGATGGTGAGCTAGATGGTTGGCAGTAGAGAGGAGAAAAGATGATGAATGCATAGAAGAATTCAAAAATTAAGAATAAGAATGAAAGCATGATGAGATACAAGTACACAGTATGATGACCAGTTGATGGAATGGGGCAAAGGTGAGGAGATGATGTAGAGATCCGTGATGAAAATGAAGGGATTATGGAACAAGGGTAGAGGATAAAGGTAGACGTGGTGGAAGGATAACAAGATGATGGTTGTAAAGTTGACATGAAAATGAGGGAACGGTGGAATGGAATGTACTATATAATAAGAGGTGATATATAAAGATGAACGCATGCTGTTGAATTTGGGCCACATGTTCTTATCCATTCAAGCATTTTTCCAGTTTTCAGCTCGGCTCGTTTCCTGCTCGTTAGGAACATGCAACCTTGAAGCCATCCTCCTGCACTGTAACCTCACTGTGACTTCGTATCCGCTTCTCTGTCGCTATGTCACATGTAAATTATTCATTTTTACTTTCACCAGCTTGTCTAGATGTAGAAACTACAAGTAATCACACTCAGGTGGAGTATGCAGATTTCAAGATGTTAGCAAAGCTAGCAAAATTACCTGTTTTACAGATCTACAGAGCCCAAAATCATCTGATATTGAAAATATGCCATCCAGCTGTTTTCAAACCAATATTAATCCAAACCAGAGGTTTTTCTTTCTTTTCATTTTCATCCTTTCAATACCTCACTCATGCAAGTGGTTTTACATTTTATCCGCTTCCGTGACTTGTGCTTTGAAGCCGTAAGGTCTTATTTTTCTGTGCACAGTGTACCGAACACCGATCGCATCCCTAGAGCGGAGTCGTGATAAAGTCACCGAGAAAACATGCACACAACCTTTCCAAGCTTCAACAAAATAACAGTAGCAGCACTGTTAGCGGCAGCTGCTACGTTGGTATGACTTCGTAATGTAGAATTACTATAACACTAAATGTTATCAGTGACATTTTGGGTAATGTTCAATCGATTAAAAATCAAAAGAGGTGAAACACTTACCTGCTGAGCAGAAATGTAGCACATGGCTTTTGAGTCGGATCAGATCCCTAAATAGCCGGCAAGTCCTGTTTGCCCTTGTTTTGTTAGGAAATGTCCAGTTTCCTCTTTATAGCCTTTCTGGTTTATTTGCTCTTCTTCTGTTTTCTAGTAGTACACCCAGTTCTTGACCAACGAGAGATGGGCATTTTTGTATTTTGCAGAGGTGTTTGTTCCAACATAGTCCCCACAGAGCTACTGCAAGGCTACTGCCATATTGCAAGTTTCTATTTTATATACTAATAATTATATATATATATATATATATATATATATATATATAATATTTTACTGTCAGGTCATACAGAAAGTTATAACATGTATGACACAAAGTGTTTTATTTTTTAAAGTAGTTTGGCTGTTTGTTGAGCGAGCAGCATGTTTACGTGCACACCTTGGTCACCATAGTTTGATTGCTACACAAACCAATTATGCCATATTTTGGCACATTTTAACATCCGCATCAGAAAGCAAAATTTTACTATTATCAGTAACTATTAGCACCCTTTTGTCCCTCACTCTATCAATGTGTAATTCTTCTTCAAATTTCTGTCTGTTTGCGTTTGCGGCGTGCATCCTGCCATCTCTCAAGCCATTGCATTGCTCTCATCCTGATTGGAGGGACTCAGGACATCCTGGAATAGCATGTAGTACTGCGTGACTCGCTGGGATTAAAGAGAAACATTGCTTCAAACCTCAACATCTGATGATGAGGGAATCTTTGCAGCACTGTACAATTTGTACAATTTATATTGCCCAAGTGTAAGTGAGTGTCCTGTGGATGGAGCTTGAAAGGAACAAAAAGCACATTAGAGTATGTACGTATGTGTGTAGCTACTTGTGTAGAAAGGTAATCCAGGCACAAGTGAATGTGGACAAGACCCCATTGTCTTTGACACCCTGTGTGTATGTATGTACTGTAGGTGTGTGCATGTGTCTGTGTTTTGTGTGTGTGATGGCTTACAAAGTTACATAATATTCTCGTATATTAAGAGGGGATTCAGAAACCGCCTGTGGTGACCCCCCGCGCGCACATAACACAAATGGATGCGCACACATATGCAGCAGCAGCAGCACACATCAATATCGGTATTTGAAAACTAATCCCTACCTTTTGCTTATTCATCCTCATTTACTGTTAAAGAAGCTTTATTTTACTCGTCTTTTGCCATTTGTTCATTTATGCCGACTAAATCCTCACGAAGAAACGTGTTTAAATATTGTAAAAATAATAATAATCATCATAATAAAGAAATATTTTAGGGCTATAAATGGTATTCTCTGTCTGTAACTGCTGAAATGAAAAGAAGGAAAAGAGGACAGAAGTGAAAAAAGGAGGGGTGAATAAACAGCCTGGCCGCAGCCAGCTGTTCCTCTTCGCTTTAAAACATCTGTCGGGGTAGAGAAAAAGACAACGGGAGGGGATGCAGAGAAGCAAAGGGTTGAGGATACGGCAGTACAAAAATGAATATACAATTTCTGGTATATTGTAGAAAACATAAATGTATGACTGGACATTCAATGGATGCTTTAGTAGATACACCTGAGTCAAAAGCTTTCTCAAAATTCTGCCTTCAAAGTCAGTCACAGGGCTATTAAATAAACTATGTTTGTCATTATGTTTGCACTTTGCTGCGGTGAAGTGGATTGCAATGAGAGACAAAGAAGAATCAAAATTGTAAAAACAGATCCATGTGATATATTAAAACGGAGCAATAGGACTGTATGTTAGTTTTTTGTTTGGCTCTTAAGTTGATGGGGTGACTTAGTGAATCTGCAAAGGTCCAGAAGTATTTGGACAATTACAGTACTGTACAGATTTTGTCTTATACACCACCATAATGGATACGAATAACCAAACGTATGCACGTTGCATCATCACTGATTTTACAAGCAGCCATTCATACTGTAGTTGACATTACCCCCTCTGAAAGATATGTGCAGTGGCTTGAAGTAGTTTGATACACACGTCTGAAATAATCTTTAATTAAATCCATCCATTTTCTGTACTACTTATCCTCATTAGAGTTGCGGGTGTGCTGGAGCCCGTCCCAGCTGATTTAGGGCAGCACTCTGGACAGGTCGTCAGCCAATCGCAGCCTTTAATCATATGTTATTATTAGTAATTAATTATAATAATCTACACTCATCATGTTGATAATTTCTAACAATAATTGTCAGCAATAATTGATTGAACAAGGTAGGAAACATAAATATCAACGTGCAACACTGCTATAAATATCTGTGTAAGTGTTTACATCTTCAAACGATTATTTCTACAATATACCTAGGAAATTACAATGTCCCATCACTGGTGACCTATTTTAAGAACAGGCCCGCAGGCTACTTGGGGCCTACCTGGTGCCTGCTGGCACCCTGTCGGTGACCCCGAATGTTGGGTCTACACTGGACTGTATGAACTGCGTGGGACAACTTTTGCAGGGAGCCAAAGGGAGGTAAGTGAAAAATACTGTAAATCCTCATGAAGATATTATCACAATGATTTGTTCCTTGCTACCAGCGGCTCTCAGAGTGATGTGACGTCAGTTTCTCGTCTTCTGGGGGGGGGGGGGAGCAATTCAAAATGACTCACAAGAATATGTTTTTTAAATAAAGTATAGGAAAGAAATATCATTATAATGTCCAAGTTATTGAGCCATGTAATGAAAAGAATATACAACATCTTGAGTATGTCTGGAGGGAAAATACTGTAAGGCTGACTGAACTTATGACACAAGGGGAGGGAGCAAGAATAACAGAGAGCAGAAGAAAGAAGGCCGAGAGAAGTCTGCGGTGTAAGGTATGGTGGGGAAAAGTGAGAGGGATACAAAAGTGACAGGGAGTGAGACACAGAGAAGGCAGGGTTGTGTTCCATGGGTGGCTGAATCTTTGCTTATCTGTGCTAGAAGCATTCAAGCTGACAGACATTCACTGACATCACAGAGTGATGTTGTCCAGCTTTCATTAGACCACTTCATATGCTTAATACACACTCCAAATACAGTGTACCATGGATGCACATATTGGATGCATGCAGGTCCATCCAATATGGTATATAGGTGCACACTGTACGTACAAGGCATTCCATTAGAACACGTTGTAGTGGGTCAGCCTACACAAGTAGGTCCCAAGGTGCTCAGGTTTATTTCTGCTTGAGGTCTTTAATCATATGGCGTCCTCTTCCCTCCTGTTCCCCATTTGTCTCCTCTCACTACACAAATACTCACTAAACATCAGTCAACCACTCGTACAGTTCCAGTGTTCCAAGACGAGCATTCAGGATAAAATGTGAAAATACACTCAACTACCAAAACATTCGGTGCGCCCAGAAAATCCAATGAAATCCAGAAATTATCTATTAACTATTAAATATCCACACCAAGTGGAGAAACACAAAGAGGAGAGGTATTGTTTTGATTGCTTGATATTGCTTGGTCCTTGTCCCCAGCCTGCCACCTGCCTCTGCTCCCTGCAAACGCCGCCTACTTTTCTCGCATGCTGTCTGTCTTTTGCGTGTTGGAAGGAAGGTTTGCTGTTCCACAATTAGAAAACTGCATTAGTGTATGACTAGTCTCGAAAGAGGAACAACAGATATGCGTGCAGATAGTAAACACATGACATACACGCACCTCCTACAACCCATGTGTATGTTTCATGCGCTGTTGAGCTCAATTGCATTCACTGAACAGGCATCGCACCTCTATTCTTCTCGCTTGTTGAATTTGTTAACATCTGAAGTATCCGCCTTGCCTTTACAAATAAAGACTTGCTATTCCATAAACAGAACATTCTGTAATTACTGTACATACGACACTGGCAGTGTGATGTCAGCTTCCACTGATTACCAGCAGACAATGTTGTTTGCCAAGGAATCAAATGTTTACATTGGGCATTACATCTTCTTTTTCGACACCTTACCTCCACTAAACTGCAGGGTCGGTTGCCTTCATAAGATATACGACTTGGACTTCAGAATTTATAATGTAGCAAAGGGTTTCCTGGTAGGATGCCTTTCCCAACACAAACCACAGTTTCAGCAGTGGGCCGATCCCAAGGCAGCAAGTTTGTTGTCCATGCCCAATATACCCCAGGGACCAGTGACGTTTTCTGTACCCCCCCCCCCCCCCTTATGTGGCCCCCTCTCTATATAGTTACTTTATTACACAGTACTGTAATGGGATTTGTATTACATTGCATCGGTCCCCTGGGCGTAGAACTCAGTTTTGGCTAACTGTGTCAGTACTGTATAGAGTGGTGTTAGATTAAGACAAGACGCTATCTGAATGCGGTGCACTTGTTTCTCTAATGGAGCATTAGTTGCTCATGAGCACTTAAAAAAAAGGGCTTATCAAAAAGATGAAATCGAGCAAGCTGTCACTATATACACAACCTACACTCAGGGTGCAAGAAAACAATTAAAATGTAAACAGAGGAAAACACACAGACAACTATTATAATGGGGAAACACAAGAAAGTCTAACATTATGATTGACTATGTAGGCTACAACATGCCGCAAGGCATGCCATGAAGTCCACTTCTCCCAGCGCAAAAGGCAGAACTAATGCACGTCACCCAAGTCAAATAGTCTAGTCGCATCCTTTCGTGTGTTTTGTTGATATGAAATGAAAAGCACAGAATTAAGTTACCATTTACCTGGCGAGAAGGTCATCAGAACCACGAAACTATTACTACAAACCATAAGGGTAAGATGGTCAAAAAATTTTGTTGGCCAACTTTATGAATTATAATAGCAGCCTGTCAGACAAGGAGTTAATTTCCTCTTGAGTTGATTGCATGCTTCTCGCTACTTTTAGTTAACCTTACAAGGCAAAACCAAGGAAGCCTGCAAAAAAGTATTACTTTTTCCACTTATAATACAGTACATTGTACCTTAACTTCATCTATAGGGTTAATTATTTGAAGGTATTTGTTCAGTGCTTTTGAAGGTACAACTACTTACACCTAAAGGTGTTATGATATTTCCCTGTTGCCATAATTCTATGTGGATTATGAAGTATGCTTGTTTGTTTACACACAGAGAACCACATTGTAATGACATGTAGGAAGGGATACATGTTGTGAGACAAGAGATTATCCTAATCCTCTGCTATTATAAACGACAAAACACGTTGCCACTTTAAAGGATAATTCTATATTCTATCGTCACTGTTTGTCTTTCACGTGAAATTAGCTGGGATAGGCTCCAGCTCCCCACAACCATGAACAGGATAAGTGGTATAGAACATGGATGGATGAATCGTTTTTCAGTCATGTTGTTGCAGAGTCATGATAACATCAAAGCCTATACCTCCATAGAGTCAATACATTAAATAATTCAACGTAGTTTCTCCAATTGTATCACATCCTGACCTTTCGACCCCCGCCCAAAAACTTTAATGATGAATCCCTAAGTGATGTGTGGGCTGCAAATTGACTTCACTTATATAAGAGGGATGCCATTGTTTCTGTCGACATGCGTGTGATGACTTTGTATGCTTCTAAGATGTCATGTGCCCCCCCGAATGAATAAAGCATTCTGGGGCTTACGTATATTATGCGTGCCATGACTCATGAGTCATTCGCCTGTGTGCCTAACGTTTTCAGCAGTAACGTGTCCTCAGGTTATCACTAGAGGTTGGCTCAACTTTTTATGTTCGTATGATGACAGGCACTGTGAATTTCAAAATTACATTTGAGCTACGCGTAGATGTGGCAGCCCCGATGAAGACATTTAGGATTTAAATAGCCTCCAAATGCATATCGGAATGGATGATTTCTCTAATGAGAAGGTGTATTGTCAGAACTTACTGCTGAGCATTCATCTCGTTTTTAACCTATTGTGCTCCCCCGTTTCTGCTCACATTATTAGTGCGTTATTATTAGTATTTTTGCTCACGCAGGTGGGGAGTTGCAGGTAAACACTCCTAAAACACTCAAGAATACATCAGGTCATCAGATTACTGGCAGTTGGACGTTGTGAAAAAAGTAGCAAACCAGATGTAGGAGTTACATAACTTAAATTCTATTCTTCTGATACAAGTCAATTCCAAGTAACGTACAATGTCAATAGGCTGGGTGACAGTTTTTTTTTCCATTGCAAATATTTTAGATAGCAACACTAATAATAATATCTCCCAGGTTCTAATCATAACGCCTTGATTAGCTGTACTGCTTTAAGTAACATATAACATTCATAACTGTCATACAAAATAATTACTCTTAATATCAAATACTACATAACTTTAATGATACAGGGGTAGTGCGAAAAGGTTTTGGATTGGGGATATGCTTCACTACTTTCTCAGTGTGAGTCTGCTTACTTCACATGTCTTCCAGTTTAAATTTTCCTTCTTCACAAATCATTTTTTGAACCAAACTTGTGGAGGGCTCGCTCTTCTTTTAGTGTACTATAAGTGTTATAAAAACCCAAAGAAAAATCATAATACAGGTAGAGTTAATAGTTGAGCTGGGCTTTTGTGGCCTAAGGTCTTATAATATACAATATACTGATGCCTCACTTGATGCCAATCCAGCTTTTGAAATGTGTTATTAAAAAAAACAACAACAACAACAAAGAAAAGGAAAACACAAGCAGTGCCAATGGCTTGATGCTTGTTGAACTGAGCTCTAATAAACTGAGGTATTGCCCCGTAGTGGGCTTTAAAAACGCCATCAGTGATGAATGCTTAAAGATCAATTTTTAAGACTTTACTTTCCCATCCTAACTCTTGGTGGATCGGTTCTGCTGTCTGTTTCACCAGGAGTCCCACTGAAATAGCTGATCAACAGTGTTAGCAATCTGACCTTTGTCTCACTTATACGCACCCTTAATAGACGTGGCTTCATTGGGGTCATTCCAACATTTTCTCACAAGAAACGAGAGAAACTTTGCGATTGAAAGAGTAAATCCAATCATCATCACAAGGTCAAAGTAGGGGCAAAAACCCTGTTGATGTCTCAGTCAATGACACATCAGTAAGAGCAATGCCACTAGATAAATTGGTCACTTTTGCCTTTGTTACAATGACATGACATGAACAGGAAATATGAGGATACAGTAAATGTACCAAGCTAGATAGAGATGCATTATCACATCTCAAGAATAGAAAATTAAAACTACACAGATAAGAACACATTCTTCTGACTTTACGATGACTTTGTTTTGAAAATGAATTAATCAGATAAATTATCTGTTTCTGTGACCCCTATGTCACCTGCAGCTTCTTTAATAAACATATTTGTCCCTAATAGAAGACACGTTTCAGGAAGAGAGATCCATCCAAAGCAAGGGCCACACATTGAGTGCTCCCGATTAAATGTGTGAGAAGAGATGGCTATCAGATGAGGCGTTCCATCAAACTCATTCAGTTGAATGAGTTCTGTTCACCTCTGCGTCAGACTGGCCAATGTAAGCGATTCGAAAGGAATAATAGGGAATCAATCAAGAAACATTTCAACAGAAAAATTACTTTCAGCTTTTCATGCAGGAAATACAATGTTGCCTCACAATTTCTGAAAGATGGTTTACAATAGAGTTGTCAAAAATGCACGATCTGCAAAATTGCATCTGTGTGTGCTTATTAAACATCCTCGCCCCGGGAAGGTAAAACATAATATTGCACGTTTTGATGCACTCGCGTGCTCCGTGCCTCCGATGGCAGCTGCTGGCGGCCCGGCGGCTGAGTTGACACGCTGATGGACACCTGGCCCATCGCCGACTGCTCAACGGCCGTGTCCTGACCATATTACGCCGATCGGCAGCAGAACGTCGACATATCATGCTATATTAAACAATGAATTTCACGCACGCGCTGCGAGTGGCATTTTTGTTTCAAACATGCTGGATGGCGGCTTGGGAGTTTGTCTGAACGCGACGCTTACGACGACTGCAGTCATCTTAATGGCGCGATAATATGTTAAATATGGAATAATTCTTGTTTATATTTGATCTATGTTATTGTCATTTAAGTGGCACGCCCCCGTTTGTGGGGCTAGTATGGTTGCTGGGCATCGCTGATCAACAGCCGGCTCACTTGCGTTCTCATTGATGGCCTTCCAAACACACTCACTCATAAGCACAGTATTTTGGTTCATCCATCCATCCATTTTCCATACAGTTTACCCTCAATTACATATATTGTACAATATGTACGATAGAGATTAGAGAACACAAAAACATAGCCTGTTAGACGATCAATGCTCGCGTCTCCCTATCCTGATTCTCTAGTGCCCCACTCTCTCTGAAGCCAAAACTCCCAAAAATAGATTATAAGGTACTTTAGTCAGATTCAGTAAATTTCCATAATCAGGACATTCCCACCAGTTACCCAGCCAGCTGTTGTAGCCGCTTGGGAGTGTCCTTGGATAACAGAAACAAGCCAGGCACGTAAAATACTGACTTACGCACCAACGGGAGAATATGGGCGTGAAAGTCTTGGAGCTCATACGCACTGCACACGCTCAGACGCCGTTGAAGTCAACTCACACGAGAACAGCATGGCATAACACACACCTCAACACATGCTCAATCCAACAGTTACAGTAGTTTAACAGTTGGATCGATTGTAAATAAGTTTAGTCATGTCTAGGAATTGCGACACGAGGATCCCAATAAAAAGGTGACTGTTGTCGTGTTACGCTGTCCACATTTAAGCTGCGTTTAGTAAAGGGAGTCGGTATTTTCACACCAAGAGTTTGTTACTTTGTGGCTGACAAAGTGTGACTTTAGACCCCTTACTGTAAAATCTTGGATGCCACAGTTGTCGAGCAACAGAGCCAAACCAATACCCCACACATCAAAATAATAATATAATTGAGAGAGTGTTGTATCGTAGGGTATATGCTTTTACATAACATTATGACATATCACACAGCATTGACCAAAAGTGTGGCCCACGGCTCTGTCCTGGGACCCTTCCTCTTGATCATATTTCATTCAGAATCAGAATCATCTTTATTTGCCAAGCATGTCCAAAAAAAACACACAAGGAATTTGCCTCCGGTAGTTGGAGCCGCTCTAGTACGACAACAGACAGTCAATTGACAGAGAAACTTTTGAGACATAAAGACATTGACAAAAAAAATAAAACATTTTAAATAAATTTTAAAAAACTGTCACTGAGCAATAAAGGGTTGCTAGTTATCTGGTAATGCCGGTACATTTATTTTTGGACAATTGTGCAAAAGATGCAGAGTCCTCTAGCACTTAGAGCAGTTCGAATGACTAATATTGCAATAGTCCGGTGCAATGACCATTGTGCAAAGGGCGCCGAGACTTCAAGGAGTGTATGCGGTTTAAAGTGACGAGTAGTGCGATAATCTGGGACAATGTTGATTGTGCAAATGTTGTCCCTTCTGCAATATCTTTCAATGAATCGAAAGGAGAAGTCACGATGGGAGGAGACACACCCCTGTCAAACTTTACAGATGATACAGATATTTGCCTTCAAATGACTATCCAGTGTCATTGCTATGTGGATGACGCGCAGCTCTACATCTCCAGCAAACCCAATTATTATCTCCTTCTCACTTCATTCCCTAATCATAGACAATTCTTTAGTGTTTCTCTTCTGCCCAGATTCAAAGAGTTGATGCAGGGGCAATTCTACGATCAGAGGTTTAGAGGTGCTGAAATTCATTTTAGAGGTGTTACACCCCCCCAAAATGGGCTAGTTTTTTAAATGTTACAATACAACCAAGTACTGTGGTTTGACACTTTTCTAGGTTGTTTTAAAATGTCATACAGTGTTAAAAAAACATTTTTGTTTCTCAAAATTTAGAGGTGCTGGGATTCCGTTTAGGGGTGCCCCCAAAATGGGCTAAAAATGACTATGGTTGACAGTACACATAGGTGAGATTCTGAAATGTAATAAGTACACATCATTTATTGTGCAATGGCTGATGTTGGTATATTGATAAACCGTGTGTGTTAACAATGTGATCAATATTTTGTCGCACCCCTAATTCAAACCATTACCAATGGGTCATTTTGAGCTTAAAAGTTAAAAAGTTGACAATTTAAAATAAAATGTATTAAATCCTTCCTCCTGCAAATAGAATACATGAGGAACACAGTCAGAGGAGAGCATGTAGTCAAAGTAGGCCTGTTCCTGCACTTAAGAGTTATAGTAATTACTTTCAAATTGCATCCAAAGGCTGCACAGCCCTGCACCTCAATCAGGGACCTTGATAATGACAACAAGCGCTGCCCTCTGGCTATCTCAAGCACTCATCAAAGTACAAAGGGCGATGAGAGGAGGAAGAACAGGCTGAAAATGGACTGCTGTTTACCACCATCCAATGAATCCAAAGGAGAAGTCACAATGGGAGGAGACACACCACTGTCAAACAGATGATACAGATATTTGCCTTCAAATGACTACTTTTTGAAAAGAGATCCCACAAGACGTGACCTCAGGCCCAGACGTCAGCCCAGTTACTTAGTGACTCAGTTGTTTAAATAAAGCCCTTCGCCTACTACGTCTTCTTTTGGAAAAACCTCACTTGCTCGAGTCATCTCTCTTTGTGCACAGTGGGACCACAAACCTCAACACACTGTTCTTGTAGAACATACAATCATAATTCTAGTATGCATAAAACAATGACAATGCAAACATCTAAAAGACAAAGCAATGGGTTTTGTATATATAGCATACATACTGTAACTGACTCTTATGTGAAGTGATACACTGTTTCATTTTAATTCCCAGTATGTCACTAAGGTCCTCCAATCACTAACTACTGTTTGGCCGGCAGACTAAACAAAACAAAAAGGAGATTTTGATTGTGTAGCTCCCTGACTTTCAAACTCCTTACCTCATACTCTGCGATCTGCAACCTGTTTCCATGTTGTTGTTTTTTTTTTTTTTTACGTATTCTTTACGCATCTTTTAAACAAGCTTTTCGTGTGCCTCCAAGATGTTTTTTTTTTTTCTTTTTCTTTTTGGGTGGCGGGGGCCTGAAACTTGATGTATGCATCATGCATTTATAAATAGTTAAAAACAAAATTATTAATACATGGCCTAAAGTTTGAGTTAAAGTGAATTTTTATCTGTTCAATGGGTATTGACCATCGAGAAATGACACAAGAATGTGGCAAAAGGCTTTAAGAAGTTGCATTTGAGATAATGATTTTTAAAAATTGCAATTTTGATTGTTTTTTTATGATCTTCAAAATGATTTATGTCCCAGGTCTTATCAGACAATTTTGAGGAAACAATAATTTTCACCATTATAAAGGATATTGGCAGCTCATTAGCTAAAGAATTCATTCACTAACATGATTTTTCTACATCTCTTTATTCTATATGCTTTCTGCAAGTATTAATTATGGAACATTTCTTTTTAAATGTAGGAAAAAAATGAACAATGAAATATATTCTTTCAAAATAGATCTCATAATACAACTTCTTGATTCAAGTTGTTCTCCACTGAAGGTTGCACGCACACTATCTTGTTTCCCAACCCAACCCGATCAAAGCCAGCTACCGCCTGCATATGAACGCATCAATTTTGACACTAAATGGCTTTGTCCACTATGAGGGGTGATCAGGGACATACAGTACATTCAAGATTATCTCCTGCACACACTACTGAAATGTCCTCATACACAACATACTAGTGAAATGCTCTCACACACTTCTGATTTATTTTTTAGCTGAAGTACACGACTGAAACACTCCCATACATAATACTGAAATGCGTATTTCAGT
This sequence comes from Phycodurus eques, assembly GCF_024500275.1. NCBI lineage: Eukaryota > Metazoa > Chordata > Actinopteri > Syngnathiformes > Syngnathidae > Phycodurus > Phycodurus eques. The sequence continues at coordinate 23,280,465 of NC_084531.1, forward strand.
CCATTATACGAGCGGATTTCAGTATGTGTCAGGATTTCAGTCAGTGTGTGTGTGTGTGTGTGTGTGTGTGTGTGTGTGTGTGTGTGTGTGTGTGTGTGTGTGTGTGTGTGTGAGAGAGAGCGTTTCGGTAGTGCATATATGAGAGCATTTCAGTAGTGTGCTAGGTAATCCTTAATAGTACCACGAATGGCCCGTCATGGTCCACTTTGCATTCTGTAACACAGTGTGTGCCCAGTAGTGCAACAAAATTTGTGATAGCATTGACAGCTAACTGGATGAAACCAGGTGATCTTGATATTCTCCCACCACGCTTAATAATAATTATGGTGAAAATACTTAATTTTACATGTAAACAGATTAAACTGTTGACAAAGCGGATACAAAACTGGGTCAAACAGAAGTAGATGTCAGGGGGGCCTTTACTGGACACTTGTATGACAAAACCAAACTGTTTTTTGAAATGAAATTGACACTTTTATACTAAATCCACGTTAGAGAGTCACTCCATCGAGGTCTAAATACCCAAAATAGGGGACCTTTAAAGTTAGCAACAAATGCTGATTTTGCGCCATTTTGTGTTTACGTGTAGCGCTTCATTTAATTATCACTCAGAAGTCCGTACAGAACACCTTCTTGCTTTTCATACTCATGTGGCCAATAAGAATAAAAACAAATGGGACATGGTTTGTGGTGACACATTTTGGTACGCTTGGAATTTTTAATGTGTTAACAACGGGGGCACG